>NC_142526.1:11460102-11702602 GCF_964205215.1 Stylophora pistillata
CTAACTCTTTAAAATTGCATGAGCTCAGTTTGTTCAAGTCATGTGCGACTTGTGGTTCCTGATTAAGTAAGCTGAATTTGCTGAAGCAGGTCCGGCAGTCCGGCGTGTCAACATTAAGATATTTTTAGCTTTGAATTATTTTAAGACGGAATCTCCAAGCTCGTTTCCAGGGTCCTCGAGAAAGGAAAGAAGATGAAGGATCTTGGGAACTGAAAGTTGCCTGCGAGACTGAGTGAGCGCATATAAAAGACATAAAAGATCAGGGAGGAAGCAGCGTGGAAAATTTATTCGATTGCGAAGAGCGTGACAATCAAATCATCGGAGCAAAGTGATAAGAATCAATTAAGCCTTTAGCCACTCGCCAATTTAAAGCATTACACTCATCGTCGATCATCATTGTATACAATACAGTACAAGTTTTATTCGCCATTCATAATATATTATATGTGTGTGTGCGTGTGTGCGTGTGTGTGTGTGTGTGCGTGTGTGTGTGTGTGTGTGTGTGTGTGTGTGTGTGCCAGTGTATTGAGTAGAAAAATACGACGTCTACGTTGTTATCCCTATAAGCCAGTCTCGTTATTGCTCACTCATCACAGGATTCGGCTTAGAGGGATAAAAACTGACGTATTTTTCTACTCATCAGGGCAACCTCCCACAATATATGTACATATATATATATATATATATATGAGTGTATATAGATGAGTGTATATATATATATATGCATATATATAAGCGAAATAGGCAACGTAGGATCCAGGACAGTGCTCGACAATGAAGGAGCGATTATAGAAGCAAATGGACTACTCAAGTTACGCACATAGGGATTTTAATACAGCCTGTTTCGTAGACCAACAAAAGTTGATCCACTCATCAGTCAAACTCCATACACACTGAGGCATCGTGACGGTTAACTCTAACCCAGCAACGTGATCACATGACATTGTTTAAAAAATTCAACTTGAAAACCATGCGCGCGCCGATAATAGCGTTAAGAATACTTGAGAATATATTTTTTCCGATGTCTACAATTGGATATTATTTCACTTCGCTTGTTTAAAGAGGCTTCATGTGGATAAGACAAGATAAAAATTTTATCAGTGAGGCATAAATTGCAACGTTTTGTGGCATTGGAATATGCTCTAGCCCTAGCAATAATTTTCCATGAAATCGAATAGTCTTCCCTCTTCTCCGTGAGTTTCCACAGGTACTTGCTCAGCTCTGTGTCATTTCGCCGTCTCTCGTGGTTGAACGACATTCGGTGGTTGCGCAATCTAGTCTTAAAATCTGTCGCTGTGAGGCCAACGTGCGTTTCAGTTTCTTCCCTGGTAGTGACTGTGGCTTGGTAGACAACCTCGCTTTGCAAACATTCCCCTCCTAAAGGGCATTCGTTTTCGTTTCTGCAGTTGCACAATCTTTGGGGGCGGCTTTCTTCGGACATTTTTGCGTTCCTGATTGTGGCTTTGTTATGCCCGTCTATGATCTGTTTCATATTGGGTGTGCATGAGTAGCTCAGTTTAATGGTGTTTCTATTAAAAATTTTCCTCAGTTTGTGGGTGACTGGAAAGCACTTGTCAATAAGGTTAATAAACACTCTGCCAATTTTTGTCTGGACGTTTCTGTTAAATGGTGGGTTAAACCAAATTATGTTTCTTCGCCTTATGGTTTGGTGTTTCGGTCGGTGCGGTTCCGGTTCAGTGAAGTGCAGCTTGTATGTGTAGCCACTCTTGTGTAACGCGTCTTGGTAGGGAGGTGTGGCTTTGTTAAACATGTCTTCGTCAGAAGAGATTTCAGATGGTCTTTTATTGACTGCTTCGGGGATGTTTCGTAGTATGCAAGGTGGGTGGTTAGACTTGCTGTGTACGTATTGAGGGGTAGTTGCTGGTTTTGAATAGGGTCCGAATCTGTCGGTAGTCAGGTCGAGCGTTACATCGAGAATGTTGATGATAGTCTTGTTTGCCTCGATAGTAATTCTAAGGTTGTTTTGGGAAAATATCGTGCATATCTATTTCTTAATTCTCTCCCACTTTTTGTTAATTTCTGGTATAGTCGCAAGCTGTGATAGGAGGTAGCAGCCGACTAGTTCACATGTCTCCGCTCCATCATAACTTCCCATGGTGACGTCGAAAAGGCCGTTGGAATTTTTCTTCTGCCATGGGGTCTTATTGCTAAATAGTAGTGATTCTTTAGGAAGTAGGACGATTTGGCGATCATCTGGGGAGATGTTCGTGTAGTTAGACGCGAAGTCGAGGGCACGTCCGAGTAGATCTTTCGTCATTGAGGGGTTTCACGTTTTTTAAACAATGTCATGTGATCACGTTGCTGAGTTAGAGTTAACCGTCTCGATGCCTCAGTGTGTATGGAGTTTGACTGATGAGTGGATCAACTTTTGTTGGTCTACGAAATTTGTATTAAAATCCATATTTGTATTAAAATCCGAAATTTGTATTAAAATCCATATGTGCGTAACTTGAGTAGTCCATTTGCTTCTATATATGTATATGTATATATACATATATCTATATATATATATATATATATATATATATATATATAGATATATGTATATATATATATATTAAAGATACACGACCGAAGTTTACTTCGGTCGTGTATCTTTAATAAATCCTTAGTTGGGTTTCATATGGGGTTATAGGCTTCCCCTACCCTGTCACCTTGAAAATGAAGTTTTCCGGGAGACCACGTCTCCGATCACGTAAATCACATCTTCGATTGCCGTATTACCAGCATGGTTGTCCTGATAGTGTAGTGGTCATCACACCTGACTAGTAACAGGGGGACGTGGGTTCAAATCCCGCTTAGGGCAAATTTTCTTTTCAAACATTTATTCCATTTAAGTATGATTACTTGGGGTGTGCAGGGCCAGGGTTTTCCTCGTATACAGAACATATATATATATATATATATATATATATATATATATATATAGAATAAATGTTTGAAAAGAAATCCCGCTCAGAATAAATGCTTGAAAGGAGGATCCAATTACGGATACAGGCTAATTTCAATTAAACAAATTCTGTATGGGAGGGAAACCCTGACCCAGTACACCCCAAGTAATCATACTTAAATAGAATAAATGTTTGAAAAGAAAATTTTCCCTGAGCGGGATTTGAACCCACGTCCCTCCTGTTAATAGTCAGGTGTGATGACCACTATACTATCATGACAACCATGCTGGCAAAACGGCAATCAAAGATGTGATTTACGGACAGGAGGATCAATAAGCACGAACGTAGAAAGTTTAAAAATTGCGAGGATGGACAACTTCTGACGTAAAAAATATAAAAAAATTTTGATAAAAAACCTTTCGGTCAGAGATCTTCAGTTATTTACAATTTTAGAAAATAAAAAAAGAGCATTAAATGGGATCGAAGTGCTAATGATTACGTAATTACAGAAAACGACTAATGAACTAGTGCTAATAAAAAGATAACAAAAAACCTAATTACAAAGAAAGCAATGGACAAAATACAAGAAACAAACCCTAAAAACTAAGAGATAAGAATACTAATTATGTTAATATGAGTGGCTTAACCAATTGCAAAGAAGCAATGTGGCAAGCATTAAAAAAGAGAAGGCCCCCTTTTAACTACAACTGTAAACCGTAACAAAATCCCAAAACAAGGCCTTTGGAGCCTGAAAGGGCAAATTAGCAACAAAATCCCTGGAGGGTCCCTTAAATGATACTAATCATGATAAGATCCCTTGGCAGGGCCTCTGAGTCCAAATCCTACCCCAAGGGCCGACAAAATCCAAGAAAAGGGCCTTTGAACGATCAATTAGTAGCGCCTAATATAAGATGGAAAATTAATTATAGCAAGTTCTATTTTTCGAATGAAATTTCTTTCTTTTATTCAAACCACGGGGTGCCAAAGAGAACAACTGAGCACTCCAATATGCCTCTTTTGTTATTAAAAGCCTAAAAATCTCTACAAAGCCACTGGGGGCCTATACCCGATCGATGCATTGGAACGAAAAATCGTCCAGGGTGTGTGAGGTTTTGTTAAAGTGTATAGCTACTTCACAAGTTGTTTTGTTTGTGAGCATAGCAGATTTGTGATTTCGAAATCTCACTTTAAAGTCGGTAGTAGTAGATCCCACGTATTGCAGGCGACATCTCTTACAGGAAGCCAAGTAAATCACCTTTTTAGGGTCACAGGAAAGTCTAGAGTGAATGATGTAATTTTTGCCTGTCTGAAAGCTGAAAAATGATTTAGATTCAACAAAGAAATTCTGACAGAGGTCGCATCTTTTCCTATCGCATTTAAAGCAGCCATTGTTATGAGGAATGGTTTGTCTCTTGCAGGCAGTTTTAAAACGAGATGGTGCTAACAATACTTTGAGATTTTTCGATCGACGAAAAGATGGTAAGATAGAACTTTGAGGAAAAAGTTCTTTCAATTTGGGGTTAGATTGCAGAATAAACAAATGCTTACGTCGGGCAAGTTAGGATTAAATGCAAATTTTTTTTGCTTGCCCCATTGCTTCTTTGCAATTGGTTACGCCACTCATTTTAACGTATTTAGTATTCTTATCTCTTAGTTTTTAGGGTTTGTTTCTTGCATTTTGTCCATTGCTTCCTTTGTAATTAGGTTTTTTGTTATCTTTTTATTAGCACCAGTTCATTAGTCGTTATCTGTAATTACGTAATCATTAGCACTTCGATCTTAATTAATGCTCTCTTTTTTTATTTCAAAAGTTGTAAAGAACTGAAGAAGGTCTCGGACCGAAAAGTTTTTTATTAAATTTTTTCATATTTGTGACGTCAGAAGTTGTCCATCCTCGCAACTTTTAAACTTTCTACGGTCGTGTTTGCTGTGAGGTTTGGACTGCGAATCTTTATTGATCCTCCCGGTGCGGTGCACCTTTGTTGGCCTGAGAGTTCCACTAACGACTTGCGATATATATATATATATTTAGTATAATTTCAGAGCTGAGGAAAGAGTTTCCAGCAATCTGATTGGTCGAGCGGTTCCTTATATGACGCTATATAAACCGCTCCACGCGGTTTATATAAAATGCTAAAGTAAAATGTTGATAAATGTTACTAAAATGTTATGATTTTAGAAATTTCTAAGTTGTTCAGCTCTGAAATTATACCAAGACAATTATTCGCCTCAGGTTTGGTGAATATTGTCGAATAATCCCCTCGACTTCGTCTCTTGGTATTTCACCAGGCACATTTTCAAACAGAAGCTAAGAAGAGTGTTACAGACCTCGCTTTTAGAATGGAATAATTGCTGTAGACTTTTCAAAAAACTTTGTATTTTGCCACCTTTCTTGATTAATTAGTGAGATTATAACTGCACTGAGCCAGAATCTGCTGATTTGGACGAACGAGGTAAGCAACTTTGAACAATGTGTACTATAGTGTTTTTACTTTCTCTAACTTTTAATTCTGCGTAAACTTCAACGATTACTTTATAAGTGAATAAAGGCTGATAGTTTCTAAAGAAACTGTTTGGGGCTGCGTCGGTGGGGGTAACGAAATAATTTGGATCTATCAACAAAGTTGAAATGGTAAATTGGCCACCGTAACGATTACAAAAGCTGACGTTTTGAGCGTTAGCCCTTCGTCGGAGCGAATAGAGGAATTGTGGGTTGTGTGTGCTTTTAAAGGTAGAAAATGGAGCTACGTTATTGGCATAACAATTACATCTTAGTGTGTTAAAATCATTGCAGCGCAACAGTCGGCTGCGTCCTTTGTTTTTACCACATTTCTAGATATTTTTAAACAGCAGTTTACAGGTATGTGTTCTCATGATTACAGCTCCCGAGCACATCATTCGCAGAAAATGTATCATATGATCGCAAAACTGATGCCACACGCTTTTTTTGCCAGACTGCCGTTGAAATCCCTCCGAACATCTAGCCCTAGGCTGCTAACGTTTTCGTTTTGTTTTGCTAAAACCAATTTCTCTCACCTCCAAAAACCTACCACAGTACGATGAAATAGCCAGGCAAGGAGCTGAAAACTGTGTTACTATATCTTCTGTCATAAGCAGCCGTTGCTTTAACAACATGTTTAGATCTTGAAAAATCTTACCAGAGCCTCACTGTGGAAAATTTCCGTTTTCAGGCGGTTTTGTTAAAATGGAGCCGTTGACCGCCTTAATACCTAACCATAATATACGGGGCACCAACGGAGCTGAACAACGTATGCGCATGCGCTAGGTTTTTGAGTATTCCGTTGCTTCGAGGCGTCATTTTCCTTGCCGCTTTTCTTTCATAGAACAGCCTCCAAAAACTTGGTACACCCCCTAAAAATTATCGAAAACTAATTTTCTCCTTGAAACCTCTGAAAATAAGAAAATGCTTCAGACGGGATAATTAACAACTATTCACCAAAGTGAAGGTGGTTAGTGGTGGATATTTACCGAGCCGCGAAGCAGCGAGGTAAATATCCACCGCTAACCACCGACACTGAGGTGAATAGTTGTTTTAGTATATACTAAAACAGTGAGATAATATACACCACCGTCGTTAATTTGAGTGATTTCTTCGCTTGTCACCGATGCAAATCGGGACGCCATTTTTTCCCGAGTTGCTCGCAGGTGAATAGCAAAGGATATTCGGAGTTTGACTAGCCAATCAGAGCGCGCCTTCAACGCTATCCACTGTTTTAGTATATACTAAAAACAATTACACAGTCTATAAGATCATGATGCTTTAAAAATGTATCCTTTTTTATATCAAAGCTTTGAACAAAATGGCAAATCAACAAAATACCCGTAATCAGACAAACACTGTATTCAAAGTCCCTTAATTTTGTTTACTTTGAACACATTCTTGTGAAATGGGATGTTAACTTTTTTTAGTATAATTTCAGAGCTGAGCAGAGTTTCCAGCAATCTGATTGGTCGAACAGTTCCTTATATGACGCTATATAAACCGCTCCACGCAGTTTATATAAAATGTTAATATAAAATGTTAATAAATGTTACTAAAATGTTATAAATTTAGACATTTCTCTGTTGTTAAGCTTTGAAATTATACTAAAACAATTATTCGCCTCCCCGAGACGAAGTCGAGGGGATTATTCGACGATATTCACCGAACCTGAGGCGGATAATTGTTAAATATAAACAGTTTTGCGCAGGAAGTCGTTGCGCGGCTGGCCAAAACTGATCCAATCGCTCATCGCAAATATTTCGTTCAGTGGTTATTTTACGTAAAGTAAAGGCAGTCAAAAGTGAGGAGTGAGCAAATGGCTCAGTTGTGGCCGGCCGTGCGCTATTTTCACGCTCAAAATGTAAAGGAGTAATAAAGAAAACCGCGGTCATACAAAATTTACGAAATAAAATGAAAAGTTCATAGAGATCGGCAAAAGGAAACACAACTATGGAAAAATGAATGTAAGGAATTTTCGAACTGAAACTATTACAACACATATTCTGTTGATTAACCATACTGCTTTGCGCTTTATCAAAAAATTATCCGCTCTTAAAGCACAGTGAGTAACTAGCTTTTATATCATAGGCAATGAGAATTATCCACGAAAATCACTGTGAATAAAATTCGTACTGATTATTAACGTAGCCAATCAGGAGCACAAATACTACACTAAAAAGAATATCTAAGTCCCCATGAAATAAACACATTATGTTAAAGCACGGAAAACGCTCTGTGCGACTTTCATTCACTCGTGGATACAGTCGTTTTCTGATACCGGTCAAATTATCAATAAAATCGTATGCGCACATTTTCCTCATAGTAATCTTTTATGTGGTTGTCAACAAACCCCTGTGGGAAAAAAAAACTTGGTTCTGGAGACTTGAAAGCAAAATACTACTGTCATACCCTTCATAATTCTTCAAAAGGTTTGCACATGCGCAGACGTTTGACAGCTGTAGCAGGTGTTTAAACACAGAAACTGAACGGGTATTTTCCCGAGCTCGATCTCATAAGGAAAAATTTTCAAGGTTACTTTCCATACAAAGTTAGGTTCGTGGTATTTCCCTTTTTCTCCTCCTTTTCGGTAAAGCGAGTCAGAAGTAGAGAATATAATTTCGAATTCTTGTAAGGAATATTTTCCTAACAATATTTTATAACGCATTCAACAATACATTACGCTTTCAAAGCTGTTATCTTCCATACCTGAGATCGTAAAGTTGAACACAACACGTTTACTTTCCTGTTTACGAGGGAAAGGAACTATTGAACTTAAATTCAAACACAATGATGAGGCTGCGAGAGAATTTCAAGAGTTACAATCCTGAAGAATGGAGTACTTGTATGATCTTTGATCGAAATGTTGGCGGTGAACGCGGACTTGCTCAAAAGTGACACTTTATACTTTACCTTATCAAAGCCAGGAAGGACTAGAACTAGTGCGGTAAAGCAGACTGAGCAAGAGGAGAGTCCACACTGAAGAAAGACAGGAAATGTAATTTGCCTTTCATCTTCGCCTCTCTACTAGTACGTGTAGCAAACCTTATCACAAACTGACGACGAAGAAATCAAAAGAGCCTGGGAAAGATAATCACATAAGGGGTTCAACATTCAAGTTACCGAAGCCAGCTGAGTGGTTATTGGATGGTAATCAAATTCGTGGATGAAGAAGCTGTATTTAGTAAGTACGAGTCGTTCTCGTTTGGTCGATTAGCAGCCAATGTAGCCACGAGAAGCCAAAGACGATTGGAAGAAAAACTGTGATGTGACGGAAGATTTAGGACAGTGCTTTAGCAACTATTCTCAGTCTAATCTTGTCAATGAGCAATGTTGTTTTTTGTTGAAAGTGAAATGAAATTAAAATTCTGCTTCTATTGTTGCGATCGAGTAAAGACATTGTATAAAGTTTTCCTTATTCGATCTAGCTCGATGTTTTCTTTCCTTTGGCTAAATATTGGGTGGTTTCTGTTCACCTCCATCAAAGCTTCAAGACCTTCAAAACCGTATAGTTACACTTCCCTAGCTTAGATTTTTACCTAGCGATTTCCTACAAGAATATCTGGTAATTTAATGTAAGTTGTTTTCTTGTTCGTTTGTAGTGTATTATTTAAGAATGCAAAGTTTATTAAGACATAAACCAAGCCGTTGCCGAAGACACAACCGGGAACTTAAGCAGTCACGACGGCAACGCCACGGAAGACGTCGATTAAGAAATGAGTTTCTACTTTTAGTTAGAATCTCGAAAATGGCTGCATGTGTTTTCTGTCTCATAGGGCGCCAGATCTCAAACTCAACATAACGCATAAAAGTAGCGTTGAGTTCCAAATGTAAATTAAAATAATATGCCGCCGCGGTTTCGGTTCGCAGACGATGCAAATATTGGTGATTTCACGTTGTTGTTTTGCAAAGAACGGCTAAGAAATGTACAAAGTTTTGAAACAGACGTGCTGGGCTATTGTTCTGCCCATTAGATCTATTGTTTTTCCACGTTCTCGTTGCCGTCGCCGTCGTGGTTTGCTTAAATTCCCTTATAGGGAGCTTTAACGAGGACGACGGCGACGGCAACGAGAAAGGCAGAAAACAATAGGCTTAATGAGCAAAAACAATCGCCCTGCACGTGCGTTTAACATTTTGGTACATTTCTTTGCCGTTCTCGGCATAAAAACAACGTGAAATAACCAAATTTTAGGTTTTCTCGAGAACGTGAGCGCATGACGTTTAAGTTTTCTTTCTTTTTCCTTACTTTAACGCCGTTCGTAGTGATATAGTTCCTGAATAGTTCGCCAGCATTTTCCAAGTGAAACACATCGGAATAATCTCGAAAGAGTTACAAAAATGAAAAGTTAGATTTTGACACACGTTTTCATTGCCGTCGCCGTCGTCGTTGCTAAAGCTCCTTAATTAATATTGTTGGACGCATCCATAATTTATGCGAAGTTTATTGTTTAATTCTCAGAAATAAGTAGGAAATGGGGTTTCTACTCTGACGTAAATATATTGAACACAAGGCAAGCAAAGGGAACGGAGAGTTGTGGGAATGATAATAAATTACCCTTACATGACCATGCCATGTTGACTCATGTAGACTCATACCCTTCGCTTTACTCGTGCGCCACGAGCAAGCAGCGAATGGGTCTGACTCCTGTCTGTGGCCAGGGTATGCAGGTCAGAATCTTTACTCCGTGATATGGCTGATGTTTGCTATTGCAATCGCCCAACGTTATGGGAAAAGTGAGCCAAGTCGTCAGCATAGCTGAGGTCGTCTAATTGAGGCAACAGTATCCACTGGATTCTATTTTTCTTGTTTGCTGCATGTAGTCTCTCAGTCTTGCAATCCAGTCAATAGCCGGAAGGAACAGGAATGGTGGTTAACATCCTTGCCTGACTCCAGTAAGAACCCCAAAGCCAAGGGAGATCTTGCCAGCATGTGTGACTTTGCATGTCATATCCTCATTGCGAATCAGGCTGATAAAACTTTCACACATAGTCATGAGCTTCCAAATAATCTCTCTGTCCAGGCTGTCGAAAGCTTGGAAGAATTCCATCAGATGGACTGCTCTTCGATAACTCGTAGAGTGACGATCTGGTCCGAACAGGATCTTTCTCTACAGAGGCCAGCTTGGTTGTCTCTAAGCTTATCATTCCCGAGAGTCCTTAGTCTCTCCATGATGACTCTACAAAGAACCTTTTCCAGTCGCTCGCGCTCACCTCGTGGTTCACTTTGGTTTTGAAATGGCAGACGAATTAACTCGTAATAATACCTAAATTTGATGAAATCATTAGCTGTTCTCATCAAGGCAAAGCAGAATTCGTCCTTGACATTCATGGCAGTACATCGGCCGATCCCAAACGTTAATCCCACGGTTCTATACGAATTTCCAGTAGCTAACCTCCACAAAGCAACAGCCACCCCCTTCTCCACGGTGATTGCTTCACGAAGAATTGTATTCTGCCGCATTAACTGAGGGCCAACGAGACCACAGATGTATTCGAATGTATCCATGCTTACCCTGAAGTGCTCTTGCCATAAATGATCTTGAAATCGGTTTAAAACTAGAGGAGCTGTTCAAACCAAAACTGTGGTCTTCGATAAACCCACACTGTCTTGTGCTTACGGCGATAGCGGGTGTTTTGCTGCTGGATTGCCCTAAGATCAGATTTATTTATTATTACCTCATCAGTAGTATAATAATGTACATCCTGCGCCGATTACGTAAGTGGAAGTCATTGCAAAGTTTGACAAGCGATGACGGGTCATTGATGCGTAACACTCCTTCATCGGAAAATTGAGACATGCATAGTTCTGTTGGTGTTCTGGTTTAATTTATAGTTAAACGACATTTCTGTCACAAAGCGGCGAGATTATGACGCCTTGCGGTAAGCATAATGAAGCAACCTGGAGCGTTACCAGATACTCCTGAAAAAAATCCCATACAAAGCCTTAGAAAAGTTTTCTAAGGCTTTGTATGGGACAACGGGAGGTACTTACAGTGCACGCGTTTTGCTTCCTGTCGTCTGGCCACCCTTAGTGGCAACTAATCGATTATATTTGGATATTCTGGGTATCAGAAACTGTCGGAAAGATGGGATTTGTAAGGAATTTTAGGATCATTGTGAACACCATGACCATTTTTATATGTCAGCAATCTACTGATATGTTCCATCAGCAAGTAGCCACAGACACCTGTCTTATGACCAGTTTTGGTCTGAGCTCTCCGAATTCTTTGTTTTGAAAGTGTTGAATAAGCTCGGTAGGGTTTTTTTTTTTTCTGTCAATAGCTCTGTTGGATATGTAGCCCGTGAAGACTGTGATAGAATGGCTGATGTGAGAGAAAGCGAAGACTATAGTCACAGAATATCAATATCTGAAACCAATCTTAGCGCACATGTCACATTTTTTACTAAATGCTTGTTTTTAAAAATCGTAAGAGAAGGCCACATTAATTTTCCTAAAAAAAAATAAATAAAAACGAATTCTCATAGGATTTAATTGGTTAATTGGTCAAGAGTTTTGACGGAGCTCCCTGTGCAGTATTTTGTCCTCGAGAGTATTCTTCCTCTGTTTGTTTCCTCATTTTAATTGAAGGTCACGGCTGGCAGTGTTGAAATGCACATGGTTTCGACAGTCACGCTTGTGAAATCTCGCAGAGTGATACACGTGGTTAGTAGTCTCGACTCTGGCACCTTCTATCATCTCACTTGGTTCAAAAGTCAATAATTGAAATCATTTTGACGTGCAGCCGAACGGAAAATAATGATTAAACTAATTAAAAACAGCTTTTATCTGTTCACTAAATAGGCACTTTCTTGTGGGTGGAAATGTGACGTCAGTCGTCACTTGATCATCTCAAGTCATATCACTATCCTAGCAATTAAAGTCGGTTCAGTAGAAGCCTAAACAAGAGATAACAAATGTGCTTGAACGTGTCATATATGAAGGTTAACTCTCATGTTTGTTCCACTTCAGTTTAAGATTTTAAACATGATTATAAGCTATGCAGGTCAATCTACTTGTAGTTCTAAACTTTCACGGGCGTCTAACGGTTTTTAAACCTGACGTATATATCAGAATCTGGTCTTTAATTAGTATTTGATTCGCAAGTTTTCCATTGGCAATTTTAGTAGAAAAAAAGAGCTCAGAGTTGTCGTCACCTACAATCCTTTAGCTCCGTTAAGTAATCAAAAGAAGCCGACCTAATTTATCTTCTTCCTGCGTAATGGCCGTCTATCCACGTCATTCATTAACCTGCGAGTGAATCGTAACAGATCAGTTTGTCTCGTAGAGTTGTCAAGATGCATCTATCCGCGAGAAGCTAGACTGCATTCATTACTTATGCTTCGGTACCATTCCGAGCCTTTTTTCACCCGCGAATAAGTGTAACGTCTTGAGCAATACCAGCCGGCGAGAGGTCTGTAAAGGCTGTATCTGTGATACTCTCCCAGATGCCTTTCGGGCCTGCTGGCAGGCTAAGATGTATCAGCGCGTTTGCACTGTGGTTTGAGCAAGTCCATCAATTCAGTTATTGAAATATGGAAAATATAAAGGCGATAGTATCTAATTCTGATGAGTGGATGATATATTTCCCTCCATTAAAACTTCTTTCCTTACGTTAAAAACTAAAACCATCGCGGATAATTTACGTGTATTGTGACTCTAAAGAAATGGTTTTATCTGTGAAATTTTTACAGATCACGGTAATATGAGGACATCTCAACAATCTTTATTCCTTGACTGTTCTTGAGCCTACACTGAGTTCCAATACTTATGATGTGGTAGCTCTGGATTCGGTAGTACATGTATCAGTGAAGCTTCTTAGCAAACAATGTCTTGACAGTCACGCATGACTTTACTATGTGACAACTGAAAATCATTTTGAAAAGTAGTCTTGGTTCTGGCAACTCCACTATTTTAAGAAGCTAAAGTACGAGTAAACTGATGTATGAACTGTGTGCAAAGACACATGGAAATAGTGTGAAATTTTGGTATTTTATCAACAAACGGGCATGAGCACATTCAGCAGTTCCACTTGAATTCCCAAATTCAAAAGACTCCACATCCTGTAATTAAGGCATACGAGAATTGATGTCACTCAGTGATGCTAGCTATGCTGTATAATGCTTAAGGCAGTTTTTAGTTGATGTGTACTCGGTAAGTCAGGTTTTACAGGAAAACTTCTTACAGGAAAACTGTTTTAAGAAGCTAAAGTACGAGTAAACTGATGCATGAACTGTGCAAAGACACATGGAAATAGTGTGCAATTTCGGTATTTTATCAACAAACGGGCATGAGCACATTCCACTTGAATGAATGAGCAGTTCCACTTGAATTCCCAAATTCAAAAGACTCCACGTCCGGTAATTAAGGCATACGAGAATTGATGTCACTCAGTGATGCTAGCTATGCTGCATAATGCTTAAGGCAGTTTTTAGTTGATGTGTACCCGGTCAGTCAGGTTTTACAGGCAAACTTCTTAAATCTGTTTCACGAGGTAACTATATTTTTAAAATTTATGTCCTTTTAAACTAGTGCGACCTTATCCAGTCGATATAGTGCAATCAGGTATTAACTTTGTGCGATAACTTTCGTAATGCCTTGAAGGGATGTATACCAGGAGTTTTTAACACTGACTTTCAAGACATCTTAATCAGATTGTAAAAATTTCTCCCTTAAATTGACGTATTCAGCTCTAAGATAGAAGAGAATCCGGCGCATTTGCCGCTTAAAATTGATAAGGTCGGCACCCACGAGGAGACTAGTCCCAGCGACCAGTTTCATGCGACTAATCCCTTCGTGTGAACTACACATTTCTCTGGTCGCAAGGACCGAAATTTGGTCCCTTCGACTGGTCGCACGAATTCAAATCGGTTTGAATTCGTGCGACCAGTCGCAGGGACTTGTCGCATGAAACCAATGTTTGTCCCTTTGTGTGAACTGTTTGTGCGACCAGTCCCTGCGACTAAACGGTAAAAGAGCCAATCACGGGTCAGTATGGTGCGTGACTTCCGGTATTTGTAAACATTGCAGTTTCTATGAATTTTCCCTGAATTCTAGATTTCTACAACTGAAGAATAAAAAACTATTTCTGGTTTTGTAAACATATACAGATGACTTGAAGCCGTTTTGATGGAATTTTTATCCTATTTGACTATGTGTCTGTTAAAAATAAAAAAACAAAAACAAAAAAGGAACACATAAAAGCATGAATAATCTGACTGAGTAAGTGTAGTTCATTTGCGTTGATGTTTAATAGTGCTACAATGAAAAGTTACCAAATTTTCATTGTTTTCGTGTAACGCCCCAGACTAAGAAACATCTTTTGCCTCTTAATTTTCCTATGTTCTTGTGCAATATTGAGTGCCCTCGTGTGTACTCCTTAAGGGACTAGTCCCTGCTACCGGTCCCCTCGTGTAAACCTTTCAAAGACTTGTCGCCGGGACTAGTCGCACCGACCAGTTGCAGGGACTAGTCCCCTCGTGTGTGCCGACCTTTATGTTTGGTAGGGGTGACGTTGCCATAATGTCGAGATATTTCTCCGCTGTAATGCCCCAACGTTTCCAATGGCTGTTCACTTGATTGTGAGAACTTAACATGACATTATGTATTGTCTCCGCCATCAAATCGCAGGAAAAAGCGACTCGCTTACTATTAAAGGTCTAAGAGATATTCCTACCAAACTGTAATCTTACTTTGTTACCTAGAAAGTCTTTTCTAACTCGGACACAATTAATTAAAAACAAAAGCGAAAATGTTGACTATTCTGCTTGTATATACTTGAAAAACGCTGTTCGTTAAAATTTACAAAAAGGAAACTTGAAAAAAAACTCCAACGAACAACCCGCTCTTAAGTTTAAAAAAGAACTGTTTTGAATGCGGAAACATTTCAAAAGAATGAGAGCCAAATGTATAAGATGCAAACTTAGCATTTTAGTAAGTTAAAGATTATCTTTCATTGTTTGTGCATTGCAGAAGGCGGCTGCAGAAAGAGCTTTAAGGTCGACACACACGAGGGGACTAGTCCCTGCGACTAGTCCGTGCGACTAGTCCCGGCGACAAGTCTTTGAAGGGTTTACACGAGGGGACCGGTAGCAGGGACTAGTCCCTTAAGGTGTTCACACGAGGGCACTCAATTGCACAAGAACATAGGAAAATTAAGAGGCAAAAGATGTTTCTTAGTCTGGGGCGTTACACGAAAACAATGAAAATTTGGCAACTTTTCATTGTAGCACTATTAAACATCAACGCAAATGAACTACACTTATTCAGTCGAATTATTCATGTTTTTACGTTCCGTTTTTTATTTATTTATTTATTTATTTTTAACAGACACAGAGTCAAATAGGGTAAAAATTCCATCAAAACGGCTCCAAGACATCTGTATATGTTTACAAAACTAGAAATAGTTTTTTATTCTTCAGTTGTAGAAATCTAGAATTGAGAGAAAATTCATAGAGACTGCAATGTTTACAAATACCGGAAGTCACGCATCATACTGACCCGTGATTGGCTTATTTACCGTTTAGTCGCAGGGACTGGTCGCACAAACAGTTCACACGAGGGGACAAACATTTGTTTCATGCGACAAGTCCCTGCGACTGGTCGCACGAGTTCAAACAAGTTTGAATTCGTGCGACCAGTCGCGGGGACCAAATTTTGGTCCCTGCGACCACAGAAATGTGTAGTTCACACGAAGGGACTAGTCGCATGAAACTGGTCGCTGTGACTAGTCGCAGGGACTAGTCCCCTCGTGTGTGCCGACCTTTAAAGTTTATTTTGGCAAGTACAAGCTACTCATTTCATCGGCTGAAAGTCAATCAACAAGAATCATCCAGCTGCATCACAAGATAAGAACGGCGAGGGCCAGGTATTTGTGCTCAACTTTTAAACTTCTTCTTCTTCTTTTAACAGTTTCATAAGCATACTAATCCTTTACAGCTGGAACCGCTTCTGCCAGCTTTATGAAGCGACTTAGGGAATTGTTTCAAAACTTCTCGACGCTTGTAACGATCTAGTTTCCCTGAATGTTCGTATATTTGTTTGAAATATCTCACTCGATAAAGTGTGAAGCGAGCGCGAGGGAGATACGGTGTTCATTTTCCCTACTCTGCTTCTATTAGTACAGCATTGGTTTCATTAAGTTGCAGATACATCTATCATGGAAAAAGAAACTAACAGATTAGCAGACTGCTTCGTGGCCAGACATACGACAGACCTTGCCGTACGCCTTGAGCTTACTTCTTGTAATCAAAATGGTTCTCGCCATGACCATGTCAAAGAGATGGGGGCAGTGGTAAGAAAGATTGATTACAACACAATGAGGAGTGTTCAGCCTTTAATTCAGGAGACTGATATTGCTTGTCCGGGACTACGTGGCCGATAGGCTCGGGCACAAAGGGCGTGGCCACGAGTGAATCAAGAAGCTTGAAGCTGAGATCGCACCTTTCATTGACTGTAACCTAAAAACCGAAACAGCAACGAGCCCAGATGATCCGGCTAATTCAATTACACAAGCTCGGTCACTTTTTATTCCCTATATGAAGGTTTCAAGGGGAGTAGGGGGGAGGGAATTTGTCACGTTGACGGTTGACGGTTAAAAATAAGCCCTTTTGACGGTTGACGTTTAAATTTTTAGATAATTTGACGGTTGATAGATAATTTTTTGGAATATCATTTATAAAGCGAGCTGAACGCGCGAATTTGGCTGTAAGTTTTCATAATGACGCGTTTATAAAGAGCTGTTAAGTATAACACCTTTTTTTTATTGAATGACCAACGTTTTAAGATACCGGAAGTGTTTCATAAAATACATAAATGTATTTTTGCGATATATCAAAACTTTTAGTCATAAACAAGAGAACTTGACCCCAATTAAGGCAATCGTTTAATTCTTAATTAAGGATATCTGAGACATCCGACGGCTAACACTGGCTTGCTAATTTGACGTTTGACGATAAAAATATTGCGTTTTTGACAGTTGACGGATAATGTTTTGGTCCGATTGACGATTGACGGTTAACCCCATTGAGACCCTCCCATATGACAAAAGTTACTTTAGGGAATTGAAAAATAAACTCACGAAAACTGTCCCCCAACGGTATTATGAGCAGAAAAATACTGCCGATTTAAATTCTACATGAAACAGATACAGCTTATAGATTAATGAGGTATCTACACTGTTTCAATCTATTTCTCTTAAAACTACGACACAAAAACAAGCATTCCAAGCGATTAAAATGGAATAGAATAAAATAATAAAATGGAAGCTAACCCATCTATACGACAAAATTTTTTTTTAGAATTATCCTATTTCGTTTCATTTTCCAGATTGCAGGGTCAAACAGCATTGCTAACGACTCGCCTGCAGCAGGTTCCCCTCCGGCTGTAGTCTTCTCCTCGAACTCTCCAGATACAAACGTTTTAGCATTATATCCACTGAGCATAAGACCCTGGAATGTTGAGTCTTTAGATTCGACCAATAACAGTCCTATAGCATTGGTCCAAGGAGTTGCCAGAGCAACAGACAAAATGAAGAGGGTGATGCAGGAAAAAAAACAGCGGGAACGATTTCGAATGGACCAGGACAGAAGGGAAACAGATATTAGAATCAGAAGAAATAGAGAGAC
The DNA here is from genome assembly GCF_964205215.1 of Stylophora pistillata. Lineage (NCBI taxonomy): Eukaryota > Metazoa > Cnidaria > Anthozoa > Scleractinia > Pocilloporidae > Stylophora > Stylophora pistillata. Next base: position 11,478,139 of record NC_142526.1, read on the forward strand.
GAGAGAAAGAGAAAGAGGGGAGATAAGATCTAATGGATGGAGAGAATGGCAAGAGGCAGTTCCTGGATCTTTGTGCTCATGCAGCCTTAATGAGGTGACTAAAATGTTTTTATTTTGTTTATTTCCTTCTAAATTAATCAGGTGATCGTTTTTCCTTGCCCTACTCGGGGAAAGTTGCGGCAGTTTCAAGCGAGTAACAGCGATATTTAAAAATATAAAAACTGCCAACCGATAGATGAGACACACCCCATTTGTAATGTCTTATTAAAGAATTTGTTTGCTTTTTTCAGTTTTTAGGAGACATCATTTGCAGAGGATGTGGCAGACAGAGATACTTGTAAGTCTTTTGACTTGCTCAGCTCACTTATAATAATTAATTATTGTAATAATTATTGTAATAATTAATAATGTTTATAATTTAGCGAAGTTGATGTTACATTTTATGCTGCTGCTGGTTAAACCTAATTTGGCGGGAATTTTGCAATTTTCAAGGTGTTTGATTTTGTGATTGTAAGAAGGACAGAAGTAGTCTCTTGGTACCAGTCAGGAATTCTGGCAGTTTTGCATTTTACTAAAGAAGTGATCCCTTTGGTCTTGTCGCTAACAGAGGAAGAGATGGTGTTATTACCAATACAGAAGAAAATTTTGATCAACGTTCTGGTCAATCTGACGGCTCAGTGAGGAACACAAGCAATCGCAGCTCTCTGCTTGATATGAAACGAAGACTGGAAGAAGCGAGCGCCATAGTGGAAAGAGTGCTGAGGGAGAGAGAAAGGGAAGAGTTTGGTCAGGAAAAGAAAAGAAAAGAGCAAGAAATGCGAGCAGAAAGGGCACGTAAGAAGAGAGAAAGATAGGCAAGAGAGCTCCAGGAAGTCGACGTGTGGCCTCAGCACAATTTTCCTGTACTTCTGTGTCACTTTGATGAGCAGAGTGAGGAGGCAAGTTAACTAAAGGACCAGTCATTATATATTACCCGGCGGGGAGGGGTCGGGGGATTTTGGTTGGCGATCACAGGGTTTTCAGGATCAGTCATCGCTAAGAAAGGAAATAGGGGGCTCTTGAAAATTGAACGCTAACGAGGGGGTAACATGGGGAATACTTCGTGGACTTGGAGGGAAGGGGAGTCAAGTGCATTTTATTGCTACACATCCAAAACCCTCCGCCGTCCACCCTCCACCTCCAGGCGATAAGTAATTACCGGTCACTAAACACCACGATGAGCGAAATGGAAAATATTTTGCACAAGAATTAATTTACGCCTCTTGGTTGCGGCCGTGAAATATTCTCCGTACATGGGTGACTAGAACAGGAGCGGTCATTCTTGAAATCATTCTTTTCACGGATATTTTTATTTCATTTCAGAATTTAAGAGGCGAGGGTTCTACAAGACAGAAGTAAGTACAAGCAGGTTGACTATTGAACTTATGCACGGCCTTTGGTCTCCTTTGGCTGCATCAGTCTTCTCAGTCTGACTCATGTTAAACGTTAATTAATCAGTTTGTTCCTTAATCAGTCTGCTTGGGAATGAAGGAATTTTCATACGCGAGCTGGCTAATTATATCTTTTCCTTTGTTTAGAGGAGAAGAAAAACCCAAATGCAGCTCACAGTCAGGACAAGATGAGTGTTTTATTTTTTTAGAGGTAATTGCTGAGATCAATATCCCTGACTTTAGCAACTGCTTCAAAAAACGTTCGATGAACGCATTAAGAGTTATTATTGGCGATACTAATCTACGAACACCCGTGGATACATCAAAAGCAAAATTTTATTCCTCTGGTCTTTATAATTACAATTATTTTAGACGTTGGCGAACGGACATATAAGCATTGGCGAACTGACATTAAACGATGGCGAATCGACCCCTTAGGTCGGCGAACTGTTCGTTGGCGAACTGACACGTTAGCGAACCGACCGGCCCTCAACTGGTCACTTCACGTGCAGGGAACGAGTCTAATTGTAGTGCCATAAAATTATCATTGACACATGTACTTCATGCATGAACTTCCAAGTATCGGCAAATGAATCGAAGTTTCCTGTCTGAGCAACGGGCCTTCATACCATCATATTGCCTCTCTTAGAGGAAGTACTTTTTGACGTGATTCAGATTTAATGTCAACACTAATTGGTAGCTTAACCCTTCCTTTTTGTCCTCTTTTGAGATCATCTAATCGATCACTCAAACGAAGAACTAATTGTTCCCCTTCCCTCTCATAGTGTCGTACGCTGCATTTGTCTCAACACTAGCTATTGTAACCTACAAAAGTCATTTTCAGGACTGCATCAAGACAATGATTAATTAGGTGCATGAATGACAAAACAAGTCGCTTTTATCCTTAACTTCTTGTTCTTATCTTCAGGACACGTTCAGCGGTTGTCAGATCCTTCCATGCTCACACAAGGTTCACCGAGAGTGCGTTCTTACCACGATACAGAATGGCGTGTAAGTGCACCCGAAAAGTTCTTAGTAATAAGTGAGCGATAAGCATTGCTATTATTTTGAAGAGATTATCTTTTATTTTACTTTCTGATCTGATGTCCAGCCATTCTTTGTCATTTTTCCTTCAGCCGCCGCTGCCCCATTTGCCATCGTCTGCTGTTTGGTCTGACGTAATGCACCAAGTAGAAAGTAGCAGTTGACCCATCATCTGACAGGTTTATTAGGAACCATCATAATGACCAACTCCCAGTTGGCTTGTTAGCTCAGTTAGTAGAGCACTGCACCGGTATCGCAGAGGTCATGGGTTTGGATCCCGTACAGGCCTGAAATTTTTTCAGGTTTTATTTTCCCTACTGCTTAAGTAGTGCTCCTCACTGCGAAGATCGTTCTCATGTGCGTTTCTTTAACCGGAGTTCAAATATATGATTTTCATACATTCCTAGCATTAGTTTGGATATCGTTTTGAAATCACAATCGATTATCAAAAAAGACTTTAATGCTTTCGTATTTAAAATGATTGAAAGCTATTTTTAATAGCATAAAGAAAACATAGTAGTTCAGTATACAATGCTTTCGAGTGTTACACCGACGAAAATGCCCCCAGTTACTTCTATTTTTGCGGAATGGACATGTAATGGGATACTCAACAGTGTACCACGATAAAGTGTGTCAGTTGAAAGAAAGTACAGTTGCTAAAATAATCAATACGACAAGCCCGCAGACTTTATTTTGAACTACTTGGAGCTGATTCCTTATTGTGCATGATCCTGGAAACGCATTCAAAGCTCTTTCAAAGTGGTTTATTGTTTAAAAACTTTGTACTGTGATGGATATTATATAGTGTCCGAAGAAAAAGATTTAATCTCATGTACTAAATTAATCTTAATTTTGTTATGTGATTGGATTAGGCACTATCTTAAAAATACAAACTGTCTTACTTTCCAAATGTGACGATGTTGTCAAGGGGGCCACGGTTTTTGCGCTAAAATTTTCATTTGATTATTTTTTTTAAACTGCTTCACTCAAACATTTCCAAAATTGTATGCATTGAGGAGAAGCTGATGACTTAATAGAAATGCATAAACCGATTACTGCGAAATGTTAACCGTTTAACTACATAGCTAAATTTAACATTCTACTGTCTAAACAACTTGTTTTTAACCACCAATCGTCAAAGATATTTTCCCATTAACCTTTTCACTCGACAATATTCACTTCGCCTTCGACGAATAACTGTTAACTATAAAACATTTGTATGCATCACTTTCCGCTCAGAATGATTTTCGTTTTCATAATTTGTGCAGTCGAGGAATTGAGACTCTGTGAGAATCAAACATTATAAGGAAGTAAATATATGACTTGAGGTACATGTTATTTTGTAGTTACGTCCGGTAGTCCTAAGTAAAAGCCGATCAATTTCTGTTAAAATATTACAGCTAGATGCAATAGTTCTCTCCGAGATGTTGCTCAGAAGATAACATTCTCTCAAAGCTATGCACATTCCACTTGTCTGAAACTTTTGTTGTTGAAAACATTAGATGTAAATATCGCCAAAATATCCAATATCTGATTTTTGAGCTTCGATCACAAATTGCCCCAATCAAAAGTAGAAGCCGACCCCCAGAGAATTTAACATATTAAAAAACTAGAACATTTTATACGATTAGGTGTTTGGTTTCAGTTCCAGAATCGGTGTACATATGGAGATATTCAGATCAACGTTTTCTCTGTTTTTACTCTACATCAAGAATGTTCCAAACTGTACCAACAGTGGTCAGTGCGCTGGACTCTGGGTCAGATGGCCCGGGGCTTGACGTTGTGGCCTTAAGCAAGGCGCTTCACTCACATTGCTTCGTCTTCTCGGATAGGACGTATAGCCGGAGGTCCCGTCTCCTGCATCTATCAATTAGTTAATTTCGACAGGGGACGTTAAAGAACCCACATCACGTAATTACTGTGAGGTGGTCTGGTCTGGTTACTGGGAATGGGGGGGAGGGGGGACATCTGTAGAATTTCTTCTTTATTTATTGTAAACTGCCGCCAGCACTCTGGAAAAGTCCCCCGCACAGTGTTGTAAAGCACATGAGAACATTCCATGGAAATGCGCTGTAGAAATTGATATATGTTATTATTATATTATCATATTACCAAAATAAATATTACTCGATTAGTACTCTGGAAATGCCACCAGGAGGTCCTTTCTGATGAAAATAAAACTTGTTTTTATCTCACGTGAGTATGATAGAATTGATTTTATTAGATCTTGAAATTAATATCGTTTATGATTCAAATGATATTTTTGGCTCCTTCCTCCCTGAGGGGGCAGTACAAAGTAAGCTCTTAATTGCCTTGAATTCAATAGAGAGCGGATATTTGCATGATTGGTAAATACAGCTGACTTTTCGATTCAACTGAAAACGGGTGACGTCTCTCGACACCTCCCTGCAGGGCAGAGAGAGATTGGAACTCCAGCCGTAGTTTCATGAAATTTGGAAACCAAGGTAGTAACTTACTGCAAGAAGCAAAACTATAGAATTTAGGGTCGCTTTTTGCATCTCGCTGGATCACAGATATTTTTTATCTCGCTGAATCACAGTAGAGCGGCCTTTGGTGTTATCTTTGTTTTTCAAAGACTAACTACAATGTGGATATTAGTGACCCTCTATTTTGTAGTCGTTTATACTTCTAAAACGCCATTAGGTTCTGGCGTACGCGTGTAGTCAGTAAGTTTGGGTAGGTAACGGAAAACACCAAACGGATTGATATTAAATATTAGCTTCTTGCATTGCAGGACCGTTTTCCTTTAATCTCAATGGAATTAAGACGTAATCGGTTTCTACATAGGACTAATATAAATTATCTTTTACTGGTTTCTTTGGATCCTACTTTTATAACGGTGAGTTTTTCTCCTATTCCACATCACTCGATTTATCACAGCGGGAATCAGGTTTTAAACGCAGTGAAATAACGAAAGATCAGCTTGAATAATTATTTAAGCTTCATTGCAGTACGTGCCATTGAGGTGGCATATGGATTGCTTTTTTTTCGACCATCGTTTTGCTTCGAGCACACGGCAAAAGAGTTTCCGTAAAAAAAAGGCTTTATGGGACAAACATCAAATTCTCGAATAAGTAATTAGAGTGCATGAAAAATTAAATGGAACTCACGGTATTGTTAACCGCCTCCCGGTTAGCTCAATGGATAGAGCGCTGGACTGTTGTGCGGGAGGTCGAGGCTTCGAGCCCCGGCCGGACCAACACTCAGGGTCTTAAAATAATTGGGAAGAATATGCTGCCTTTCTATAACATCAAGAAATGGTTAGATATTCTAGTCGGATAGGGACGAATAAATGGAGGTCCCGTCTCCTGCAGGGTTAGGGGCAGGAGACGTTAATTTCCCACGCGCGAGATTACTGTGTGATGGATGTCCTCCCCTGGGGTGGGATGGGTGGTTAACAGGACCCCCGTTGATACCAGTGTTCACTACACTGAAGGGGCTATCCTGTATAAATATAGATGTCTACTCTACTCTACTCTACTCTATTGTTTGAATTGTTTTTTAAAGATTATCCCTACCATGAAAAAAAGATATAGTAATCATAAGCGAAAAAGGGAAAAAAAAAGAAAAAAATTTATAATTACAGATAGGTAAAAACAACTTGGAAGTGGAACAATGTCAATTGCAAGATTCCTTCATACGTGTATGTAAACGTAAATATGTCATTTGTACCGGAACGGACCTCTATAAAAAGAGCACCATAGCAAAAAGAGCACAGTATTTCAAAAATCGACGTTTGTTGCTGAAAGTGCCATGCTATGCGAAGAGAAAGACAGTAAGTGAGATTTTTCGCGGACTAGCACCTTCAGCAACTAAAAGACTATTTCCTCTCCGATGCAAAGGGCGAGGAATTTTTTTTCTTTTACCGCTTTTGTCGCTTTTGTCGCTTTTGATGACAGCTTTATGACAACACTTGAATTACAAAAACAATCCCTATTGCTCTCTGAAAGAACTCCAGTAGGTAGGCTAAATAACGAATGGGCGAGTTCGTAAATGTCTAAAAATGTACAGTATGGGTGTGTCATTGTTAATCAAAAGAGGTTTCGTTTATGAGAAGGTGACATGAAGCATCGTCAATCACGCGCTTTTCTTTAGGTGGAAAGTGCTAACCTATGTTTACCTCTGTCATTGTGCTCATCATGGGCCCGGATGGTAGTCAAAGCGTTTTCGTGTGAAGTAACAAATTGCTGTGTTTATATTAGAATCCCAATAGATAAGTTTATGTTATGCAAAGAAATCGCTAAAAATATTCTGAAGACCATTTATTACAAACACCAAGGATGCATCAGTTACGCAAAAAATAACATGACAGACTGAAATGTTATTTACAGTGTACGATAAAGACATATTATACTGAGCTATACTTAAATTTCTGCCTACTTAAAAAATTTTTCCTTATGGGAAAATCACATGCCAATTTTTCAGCAGTACAGTGAAACTTTAGGTAGCTTTGTGCGCCAGTAAAATCTAAATTACTTCCCTCCATTTTACATTTATATATGGAAAAACTTCACCACTAAAATAATTCAGTTCATTACATTTTACAAGGAAAACATTTTGTGTAGTCCAAGAGAACAGATTTAATGGAGAACTAGACTACAGTTTTTGTTTTCTCCCAAGATCCGGTCACAACACCAAAAGAGGTGCTCTATGGTTTCATGTTTACTATCACAGAAAAAGCACTCATCGCGATCCTTAAAATCCACTTTCGTAAACAATACATTTGTGCCAATAGTTCTATGAAATTTCCTAACTTGAAAGCTTTTCAGTACTTGCGCATAAGAAAGGAATACTGTATTGAGTTGAACTGGAGTTCTTATTAATGCACTTCAGATAAAAAAAAAAAAGGTTGGATACAGGAGCCCGTAACATACTAACATCGATGATATTAGTTCCATTTTGTTTTTTTCTTCTGGAGTCTCGTTCCAAATGAGTATCTTATGATCACATTCACTACTAAATGAACCACGACGTTCATTCAGATCAAGAAAAAAAAAAACATGTAGTGAATCCATTCAAGTCATTGAAATAAAACGACCGACTAAATTTTGCTGACTCAAGAAGTGTTTCTGAACAAGAGTCATGTCTGTCACTTCAAGTTATAATTTATGAAAATGAAGTATAGATACATAAGGTTGGGGAGATCTGTCACCAGAATTTCTTCACTGAAGAACAAGATCGACATCGACAAATTATTTTTCCACATCCATCTCAGGGTAGACAGTGAAAAAAATGTCCATATTTGACAACCGGCGATAAACATTTTTGAGTGCTGAGATCCCAAATCACCTGCACATGTTTCACGTAGACCTTTTTTTTTTTTTATTCCTATTTGAAATGTCAAACGTTAATCAGTATAAAAAAAAAGTGCTGATCAGTCCAATTAGATAAAGGTTACACAGTAAATGGATTAGAAACCGGAGTAAAATATGAATATGAAGGCTAATCGTCCGGGTCAGAGAAGTCCCGAGTAGGTACTACTGATATTTTGGCAATCATAGCGTAAGTCGACTCTAATGATGAGTTCTGGTTGTCGAAACGTCAGTTTCTACTGCCACCAACAGTCCTTCTCAGGACTACTCTCACCTGAATGAGCAGACCACCTATCCTCAATCAAAGGCTGTTATAGAATTTTTAACACTATATGAACACGATATGAACATTAAACAATTAAAAAAGGAAATTTCGTGAACATTACTCCTTGGAAAATGCTCACGATTAAAAACATCCACCACGCTTTGTTCCCTGGATCCTCTCTAATTTCTTGAAGGAACAAGAGAAGGGCCTGGGTAGAGGCTGTCAATCACTCATGCCACCTGTCTGACTGTATAGAGGATGACGGCAGATTGGGCAGCTGCGACTGCGAATTAAAAGGAAAGATTTCATGAATCCAACTTTCTTCGAATAAGAGTGAAAAAATATAGGTCATAAAATTAATTGTAACATCACGGTTAAAACTAAAAGAGTCTGCAAAACCATCAAATGACTTAACATTACTTTGAATTTAAAACTGTTCCAAGGCTGCAAACAAAGAGAAATATTTTCTCGAGTGTCGTTGACCAAAACCAACATGATCACAACAGCCAATCAAAAGTGAACATCATAAGGAACCTGTGAGGTTTGATCTAAACAAACCAAAGCTGCCACAGAGAGAGGAAAACGCGAAAAAAATCGAGCAGCTAAACTGATCGGATAGGAAGCTGGGGCAAAATCAATGCGAAACAAAACTAATTTCGACACTCAATAACAAATTGCTTCATGAACACCTCCCGTTGGCCAACTGCTCCTCACCCAAAACTCCACATACAAACCCAATTCAGAGCTAAAGTGGACTTTAAGCGCTTTTCACTACGTTAGTTCATTGATGAAAAAATCATGTCACTTTGAGCATACTTACACGCCATTTTGTATCATTGCTATTGCACACTCTCTGTGAACCTTGTGTGAGCATGGCAGGATTTGACAGCCACTGAACGCATCCTGGAAATACAGGTTCGGAACGTGTTAAGTATACTCAGGTATTATCAAGTTTGTAAAAGCCCGCGCTCCTACTATACGCAAATAAAAGGAAACGTCAACGGTTAAGATTAAGATTGGTACGAAGAACATTTACCTTAATGATGTCCAGACTCAACTGTAGTGACAAGTCTTCAGCTTCTCTATATTAACTGTACATATATAATGATCTAAAACTCTAAATCTATAGATAGGACAAAACAAATAACATAACATTTCACAACGATGCAATATAACCTGTGACAGTACAAACGATGACAAAATCTACAAACATTGACAATTAGCAGACGCGACAAACACAAAACCCGGTGAAACGAACAAAACAGAGAAAACCCCTTCTCTAGAAGTACTGCAGCAATACAGAGTTAATACGAAGAGTAAATCATTACCTCCAAACAGATGCAGCACTCGTCATGTCCAGAATTTTCTCGACAGGAATGTCTGCCTTCCAGCCGTTTGTCCAAACAAACGTTACACACATCACAGTGGAAGGAGCGGTCCTTGAAGATGCTGAACCGAAAATAAAAACATTACTTCGTAGGCAAATACTCGAGCAGAACTCACATGACTCAATGAGAAATTAAATTCTGATGCAAAATAAAACACTTGTATTTTTACTCGATTCGATTTACGAACTGCTGAAAAGGAAACTGGATGCCTATGAGGAAACAAAAGCTGATATTCAGTCATGCTCAATATCTTATGAATAAGACTTCGCAATGGCGAAAGTAAAAAACACTGGTAGTGGTAAGTTTCATGCGCGGATCGATCTGGCGTTCTCTCATGCTAAATTTTGCTCTCGCCCTAAGGCTGGCACCAGAATTCTTCATTCCAACGGTAATACTTGGTATTGAAGCAGGCAGGTCAACAAACAAGCAAAAAACGCGGAATGACGTCTTAAATATCATTTCACGTACCGGCAGATCCCACATTTTGTGCAGTGATATGGATTTTTGTCTGTGCTTGTGAAGTGTTTGCATACAGAGCAGAAATATGCCGAGAACCTTGTTTTACATCTGGCACAGGTGTGGGCGTCCTGGTTGATCTAAAAAAAATCAACCATAAAAAGCAAATCACATAAAGTTTAAATGCGACCCTCTGTACACAATTACAACATTTTGCATCAGTGACATGTCTGCATACCTCTTGTTGATGGCCACAAATAGAGCACTCAAGAAAGTATACCTCTCTTGCTTTGGAATTATCATTTGAACACCCAGAGTTGTTGTGGCAACGATGACAAGGAAAGAACTTTCCGCAGCATGGGAACTTCACACGGCAAAGCCGCTGATAATGTTCACACAACCATTGTTGACCCTCAGCACCAGCCGTGTTTTGCGAAGGTGTTTCTCTTCCACCGCTCGTCGGGTTTCTGGCTTCTTCTGTGTCATTGCTGCATTCCGTTTGTCGTGCTTCCCTTGCCTCCCTCTCTCTTCTTTCACGTGCTTGTTGCTCTTTCCTGGCTCGCTCTTCTTTTTTTCTTCGCTCTTTTTCCTTCATCGCCTTTTCTTTTACTTCCCTTTCTTTCAAGGTTTTTTGGACAAAGGAACAAGTGTCAGCCACTCTTCGCTCCAGGTCAGCTATGGAATCATCACATGACTGTAACGAATTATTGTTCAAGACACCCAATGGCCCTTGGTTATCAGTATCCTGATTTGCAAATGTCCTTTTTTCCCATGTCAGATTTCTGTTCTTGGCTCCTTGTGGTAGAGCAGAGATTTCCATTTCAGGAGAGACCAGGCCTTGTGTAATTGGGGTGGTATTAGATACACGCGCAGGATTTCCATTCATTACTTTAAAATCACAGTTTCTCTCCCGTTGTACCACAGGATCAATACATTGATTATTGACTTTTCTCTGTTGTGGCGAAAGGGGTGTTTGGGCCAACAGCGTGTCATCATTGACCTCAGCATACGGAGGTACCACTACAATTCCCGGGACATCACTGGAAAGGGTTTGGAGATGTCCAGATCCAAACGATGGCGCTTGAAAGGAGTATATACTTTGATAGCCCTCCTCATTGTTGAAACAAGACGACCCTTGATGCCTTGAGCAGGTGTTGGAAGACCATCCATTGGCGTTTTCCTTTGTATTCCCTATATCATCGATAGGAGTGTTAATGCTACTGTCGTCTGTGTGACGAGCAAGAAAGCAAGGATTTATACCAAAGAAATTTGATTCTTTTTCATCCATGGTGTTTTGTATATCACCTCCTCGTGGTCGAACCTTCTCAGGCTTTGCCTCTTTATCGTTCCAGTAAGTAATTGATTCAAGATTCTTGTAACTTAATCGCCTGTCAGAGCAAGATGGATCTTGTCCTCCACCCTCCAAGCCTAGAAACGTCCCATGCCTTGTGTTGTGGCTTCTTTCTGATAGATCCCCTGTATTCGTGCTTTTCCTCTCTTGAGAAACCTTCAGCGACCTCGAATGGGTTTTACGTTCTTTATTTCGTCGGTCTTCATCCATGGCATCATTACACCGACTTGTTATGGCAGCGGCAACAGCACCACCATGTCGCTTCATCTTATCGGTATTCAGTCGTGGGAGGTTGTCAGCTACAGCACCTTCCCCTTGAAAAGGTGGTTCAACAGATCCTGTCGAGGAATAAGGTTGACAGTTTTGGATTTCAGCTATATTACGCACGGCGCTTTTGACTGAACCATCAACTTCATCATCCATAGAATTCCCTAGCCAATCATCGGTGTGAATAGACTTGTCAAGGTGTTTTTTACTCACACGTAATTTACCATCCGTCTGAACTTTCAAGTTTAATGGTGATACTGGTGGTGGTTGATTTGTTTCACCTTTCTCTGTGTCATTGCTAGTGTATTTGAATTCTAAAACACTGGGATAAGCCATGCTAAGGCTCTCTTCCTCTGAATTTGCAAATTTTGGAACTTCTCTTCCGCTTTTCTTCAATTCTGAGGCACAGGAAAAGACGGAATGCACTGAAGATTTACCTTTCTCTGCTGGTTCTGACCTTGGCCCACTTGAGACCTCTTCAGTACTTTCTTCACCGGAAGATGATGATGGTGAAGGTAATGATGACAATGAAGATGATAATGACGATGACGATGAAGGTAATGAGGATGACGAACTTACTTCACTAGATGATGATGTGGGATCTACCGGGTTTTTAGACTCATCAGAGTCACTGAGATCCGTTTGGGTGCTAAGATCAGATGTTGAAGGAATACTCAAGGAATCTGTTTGTGTCCATGATTCCGACAGGAACGATTGTCTGAGAGGCAAGGGTGGAGGAGAAGTAATACGGCCCGGACGTTCGGTTTTATGCTGCAGTTCCAGCGTCTGGTGCCCCTAAGAACGGAACGAATTAAAAATTATAACATAGCCAAACATTAACCTCTGATCTTACTGTGAGGATTTAAGGTAAAGAAAAGCTCTTCCTTCGTTTAAAAGAGAAAAAACTTTGCACGATCCTCGCAGTAAAGCACTATTTAAGCAATAGTGAGAATTAGACCTGAAAAAAATTCAGGCCTGTACGGGATTCGAACCGCGTAACCTCGCTTTACTCCGAGGATCGTGCACATATACGTTTCATAACCGCAGTTCAGATATATGTCTTTCATATATATTCTTTGTGTTTTATTTATCACCTTGCGGGTTTATGTCGAACTAATATTATGGCCTGCTCCCAGTTTACTTGTTAGCTCAATTGGTAGAGCGCTGCACTAGTATCGCAGAGGTCAGTGGTTCGAATCCCGTACAGGCCTTAATTTTTTCAGGTCTGATTCTGACTATTGCTTAAATAGTGCTTTACTGCGAGGATCGTGCACACATACGTTTCATAACCGCAGTTCAGATTATATGTCTTTCATATATTCTTTGTTTTAGAAAAAATTTTAAATTTCTTTGATGTAATGCATAAATCCTGGAGGAAAGCTGATAAAGCCGAAGGAAACATTTTCACTCCGACCTTGTCATTATTGCGATTTTTTTACATCGGTAAGCAGCTGGATTTTGCATTTAGTAAATACACAGTCGTATAACAAGGGTTCGGCGTCACCATTGTTAAAAAACAAATTTTATGCCTACAGTGATAAAGACAACGTTCAAAACACTTACTCTCATTGAAATATCCCTTGCTTTTCCAAGAAGATTTGAAGCAATATACCAGGACTTATCACTTTGTGTCTCGAAATGAATTCCAAAAGCACGAGCACATTTTTCCATTTTGTCAGCGATGACCATCTCAATGAGAGAGCAATTGCACGGTGGAACTTCTTGGACAATCTCATTTTTTCCTCGGTTTTGAGACAAGTGAATAAACTGGGTCCTCACTTTGATGGTGTTTTCATGGCACTGCATTACGATTTGCCCAATGGGTGGACCTTGGACTATCAACACGAGCTGGCTATCTTTGACAACCACATTCAAAACCTCACCAAGCTCGTCCTCGTTGGTTAAAATTCGCTTTAAAAGCTTTGTGAATAATGACTTCACAATTACTTTGTCTTGTAAAATAAATTCTAGGTTTCCTTCGCAAGTAGTCTCTGTGTTGACGAGAAGCGGAGATTGCGTTTCAAATTCTGATCTATCCTTGGCTGCTGATAGCAAGAGTTGCAAAAGGGAAAAACCACCAGAAATCTCAGAAAGAGAGGTCTCCGAAGAGTCAAGGAGTTCCAATTCTATAAAATACTGTGTCGCAAACTCTATATTCTGATGACTGCATAAGATCAAATGAGGCAGACTGTCTTCTGCTGCGTTCACACTACACGCATTTATGTGATTAAGTGCTGAAACATCAACTCCACGAGTTATTGGGCACTCCACGAGGAAACTGGAAGGTCCTTTCCACTTAGTATTGTCCGATTTGAGCAACAAAGTTTTGAAAGTTTTCGTTGATCCCCTTTCTCCCAAGTTGTCATCTTTATGTAGAGATTTTGTAAGCTCCTTACTTTGAAAGTTACGGGGAGCATCTTCATCTTTTTTGCCAGTGATTTTTCGATTGTACATCATGCCAAGAGGCGTCAGAAAAATCAGATCATGCATGAATTTTTTGCCGCCACATTGGATATTTGAGATAAAAAACGCAAACCGAATCTCTTCAACGAGCAATACATGAGCTACCTGCGTAGACTGTTCATTTGACAGTAAAGTAAACAGACTATGCACAGCGTCCATCATCTCGTAAATTTCCATTTCTATAACATACTGAAGGATTACTGCTAAAGAAATCATCAAGTTTGTATTTTCGTCAAAAAATATAGTTTTCCTTTTCAGTTCATCAACCCTCTTCGCTTTTTCTTCGATGAAGTTCTTCAACCGTCCGAATTCAGTTTTTAATCTCTCTTTAACTTCCAGGAGGGTTTGATTCGTCTTGGATTTGAGATGACACACAACAAAAATTACTTTCAGTAAAATGACTTCAGAACACTCACAATTATCATAAAGCATACTTGCATATGTACACGAGAGAAAGAGAAACGCGACACTTTGTTTTGCTCCAAGATTGAACAAACAAAGACCAGCTTTCAGCCAGTTCAAACACAGCTTTGTACATAGATCCTCGCCAAACAGCTGAGAGACGGAGGAATCCAAACAATCCTCACTATCTGAGAGTACTCCTGGACAGTCGTCAAGATCACCCGATTGATGCTGGTTGACAACCCTGGCTATTTCTACCCCAAACTCGGAAACCAGATTTTCACATTTTACTTGCTCTTCGCTTTCTGTATCAGGAGAAAGTGTTCTTCCACTTCTTTGAAACAATTCTATGACTTTTGGCTTCAGTTGACGCTCAAAAGACACCTGGCAAATCCTCTCTACAGTTTCCAGAACTCTTTGACTATGTGTTAAAGATTTTTCTTCAGATCCACATAGCGATTCCAGCCTCGCAAGACCTGCATTACATTTGAGAACATCAGGGTGAACAGCACCAAAAGCTTCGGTGAAAATCTCCAATGCAGCGGTGAAACATTTCCTGGAGTCTGCAACGTTTTCCAAGTGTAGGAAAATATGTCCTTGCTTTGCCAGTATAGAAGCAACTGTTGGGTGATCCGCACCACAACGTTCACGAACAACCGCTTCAAGGTACGAGAAATAGCTACAGACAAGGTCAAGATTGCCTTTATAAAGGTGAATGTCGGCCACAATCTCCACAATCGTGACTAGTAAGTCTAAGGAAAAGTTTACACTCCTATCGACAAGTTCCTTCAGCCCTTGCAAGGTCGAAATCTTAGTATCAATAACTGTCGTGGTCCCACTAGAGGCTTTTAGCATCAAACGAATTAGATACATTTTTAACAAAATGCAGGTTAACACTCTCTTACTTTGGTCTAATTCTGTGTCGCAAAATATTTTCAAGTTCTCCAGTTCGTCCAAAGCTGTTCTTAAATTTCTGTTATTTACAGAGGTTAGGGCTTTATTGTAGTCAACAACTGCAATGATTCTTGGTTGTATGGTGCAGCGGCTTACATTGGAAAGGAGATCACTTTGTAATTGCAAGTCAGCTATGTGGTTCCTCTGAGCCTGATACACCAGTCGTAAGTTATTACCTATTGCTACGATTGTCTCCTCAGCCGTGACACGCTGCTTTCCTTTTTTGACTACCTCAAGAGCTCTTTGAAGACTAACTTTTGCTTTTTGAAAACTTCCTTTGATCATATACACGCAACCTAAGTTATTAAGGGCAACTCCAGGGCTTATAACTGATTCTTCGGCTTGCTCAATGTACTCTTTTGATTGCTCAAGTACATTCTCAGCTATATCTACACAAGTCATATTCAAAGCAACAACGCCAAATGCGTTGGTAAAGCGCACAAATAGGTCAGACGACGTTTGGGGCAACAAAATAGCTCCAGTTCGAAAACTCCACGCCACATTCTCTACCGATATCTTCTCTGCCTTGCTTATTATTTCTATCTCTTGCAAACTGAGGTTTGAAAACTCACGTGGCGCCAAGTGTAGGAAATAACAGTGAGTTTTTTGCAATGATTTCTTCGCTTCAACTAAGTTCCCCTCTTGCAGATCGCTAACTGCTAATGTAAAGAATTTGATAAGCGAACTTCTGTCGCTGACTCTGTCAGTGTGATCCATTTTTTCTTGTTTCTATGACAGAGAAAGAACAGCTGATTCATAAGAGGGAGTAACATCCTTTAACTAAAATGATATTGATCGTGATGTTGATAATTGTAAAGCACATCTAAGGGTTCTTTTCTTCATTATAACATGACACTTATCCTCATTTAAACGCTTGGACTAGTCTCAACTTGATGTAAACCTTCGATTCAAATTAAAGTAAACCTTTCGATTCTTCGAAAGAGTTCCCTATAACTTTTTAAGTGAACGCACCCTCCAAACACTTTGCGTGACCTATCATCAAGTTGTTCCCCCGATGCGGGAAAAGAAAGCGAAAGCCTGAAGAAGGAATACTGTTCTGTAGACGCCATGACAACCATTTATGTTTATTTGAGTGTTAGATTTTACACTGATTTGACGTAGAAACACAAGGCAAAGTATCTTCATTCGCGCTCGTCCACGATTGGACTCCCATTACTCGGCTGTTACGTGCCGTTGGTAGCGAGCAAATTTGTCATAGAAGTATAATGGATTGGATGTCTCGACTATGGCGCGTCAACAGGGTCAAAATTACTATGCTAAATTTGTTTTCAGTATTAATTTCGAAAACCTTATTTCCTCGTCTTTAATAACTTTCGAAACCAGCTTTCTCCAGCCAATTACATAAGCAATAGACAGCACTTTCTATCGGTTTACCGGCGTGATATTGGAAGAAAATTAAAGGGAAAAATCTCAAATCACGAACCGAAAGGCTATGGGTTTAAAGGTGCAATAAACGAGAGGTTCTTGACCCATTGTACGCTCTTAGGATTTGTTATTTCATGATTTCAGTGTAATGGCAGCTATTGTTTCATGCATATTTGCGAATACACTTTTTGATATACTTTTCGACATCTCTCGACATTTCGTATTAAAATTTCCATCTTACGATGTGTTTATCTTGGTGAATGATATAAACGCAAGATCCGCGTTTCGAATTGTAATATCTATTGTCCACGCATGATTGCTTCCGATGCGATCAAAAGTTTCTGCAGACTGATTAACCGATCAAATATCCGGCGGTTGAAAGCCTGTCAAATTTTGTGCGAATTCCCTACTTGATCAGTTGTCTTTTACCGAAAAAATTCAAAAACGCGCGCAGTGCCTGCATCTATCCTACAACAGGCTGAGTGCTAGCAAAGACGTCGTTTTCATCTAGTTGACATCTCCACAAGATTTGAGCAAGATTCAAGTAATTATGTGGCCTATTGCGTGTTGTATATTCTGCAGCAAGAAGGCTGTCATTTGACAGGGATAACAGAATGTATGCGATAACGTTCAACAGCCACATGCTGAAGTGATGTCACTCAGTTCTGGTAGAGGCAGAACGAAATTGGAAGCCTGTGTCCTCGACCTTTGAGCACACATCAGTGTATGGTATAAAAATTCCGTATATCACTCGAGTCCTCGATTTAATCGTCGGCACTTTCAAGAGGCGACTCTGGGAATTCGACATTTTAGTTCGGGGGACTGTGGCGTAAATTACCTATGCTGATCTTTATTCTCTGTTGTGCGGATTGTACATGTACATGCAGAATTTCCAAACGCTGGGTGAAAAGAGTATTTACTGTCCCAGCTAAATTTGCGCTGGGTCGAAGTGTTTTAACGCAAGGTTCGGAATCGTTACAAAGGATTGACCCATACGGTCTGAAAATTTTTATAACGTTCATCTCATCGTTTTGTCAACACGAAGGCGTTTGAATGCATCCACCCGCTATAAAAAATCTGGGATCTGGCTATTTCGTGTATGTTTGATCTCGCCAATCAGCTGCTGTCACGGTTGATGACTGAATGGCAAAGTGTTCATCTTTCTTAATTCAAGGTCGTTTGTTGATATTTTCTCGGATCATGGCTGCTAAAAACACAGAAAAATTCGTTTCACTCGCAGACATGGACCTTCGACATTATTTTCCTAGAGGCGAAAGGAAGCCAAAATACGAAATGAAAAACTGAAGTTACTTGGCTTGGGTAGTGGCAATTTTGACGGCTGGATGAGAAAGAAAATCAACAACTAGAGTATTTGCAACCGGCTGATTTGGACAGGTACCAGGCCTGATTTATTCTGACACTTCAGGAGAGTCGATAACTGAATTTTTTTAGTTTAAAGTTACGCTCATCGTTGGTTTTTTAATTTTTTCATTAATCTTACGCATGGGACTGGTTTCGAGAATCATTCAGAATTAAAAGATGGGTTTCGAAATTAAAACTGAAATGTAGTTAACAAAGACATTTTGACTCTATTCATAAACGCGTCACACTAGGCAACATTATCATCCTTATATACATACCGGTTCGTCACTCCATGTCATCCAACACTCCTGGGTTTGTTTACGTTTGAATCATTTGATAGGATATAACCTACAAAAAATAGAAACCGAGCGAAAAGCTTCGGACGCTCTTTTTTAAGAAGGAAAGAGAACTCCTCCTACGTTCTATACAGATTAAGAAGCTTAGCTTGGCCATTATTCAAATTACTCATATTGTTTATATCTAATCGAGTCAAAGGGCTATCAATGGGCAGCAATTCTCACGCAAATGAATCTTTTTATACTCAGTATAGTATATGATTAAGTCAACTTGCTGATATTTCGACAGAACATGCTGTAAGTACCACACCACCAGCGGGCATAAAACAGAAGATTGTCACTCGCTTGTGGAACGCTTAAGTGAATTTCCCTTCGCATGTTTCAAGATTGCAATCACTGAAACATAAGGAGAATCACGAGTAAGCTTTTGTTGCAAAATTTCTAAGTTTGCTACCTCGTTTGTCCGTTTACTCGGAACGCATGAGCAGCTTCTGTCCATGTTCAGTTACCTCCGTACTATAAGGAAAGATCACAAAATACAAAGTTCGTTAACAAGTCTACAACACCTCAAGTTCCCTTCTTAAATGTGAGATTAGATTGGCGCCAAATCTGTTACACTCTTATAAGCACGCGTTTGAAAATGTGCATGATGAAACTCAAATAGAGTGTCTCGTGAAACAGGCTACGATGTTAGATATACAAAGCTTTAGATAACATTATTAATATCTACCATAGAGAAATCATTAGCGAGGAGGTCGTGGCCATTGTAACGTGCTGGTGCGGAATGGTGGACTTCTAATGAATAAAAACGATTTTGGCGCCGAAAATTAAAATTATTACATGATGAATCAAAAATATCAACTTAATATGCAGCTGACATTCACCGCCATTCAGCCAGCTAATGTGGTTGCTATTATTCACAAGAGAGGTACTTGTTATTGTAGTGACTTGATCAGCCGATGGCTATGTGCGCGCTTTGACAAGCTGTACGACAGAGCCGTGAAAACGAATGGCTGTCCTACGAGAGGTTTGAACCTCTCTGGCTTGCTTCCAAACAATAACTGGCAAATGTCCACATCATGGCCCCAAAAATACTAGAGGCTTGCAAACTATTATCCAGAGTTTCCAAGACTGTGCGGAAGTTACTTACAAAGGACCGGAAAGGGTTCAATTAAGTCTCGAAATCCTCAGTTTGCCAACATTGCTGCATTATTGTATCAATTAGTTTGAAATCGAGTGGTACTTGCCAGAATGTATTTCTTGTGGTCTCTACGTATTTCTTGATAATTCCCGTTAAAACAGGCTAACTGCAGATAGATAAGCTTGTACACCGCTCTCAGTTCAAGCCTCGTGATTACGAGCTGATGGCTGCATGATGATCACATGATGGAATATAAAACAAGCAAATCTTAATAAGACTTGAAACCGAAATGAAGCCCCCTTGAGACCAAGTCGTTAGATGGGGAAATGACATCTTAGAACTAACCCTTATTATCACATCGTAAAGGAAAGTCTTAAGAGCTTCTTGATGAGAGCTTCACTTTTAGGGCAGAAGATTTAAAAGCGCTAGAGAATGGCAGGAGTCGCACAGGCCTATCAAACCTCTTTTGCTTTCCGGCTTACCGGCGTGTCAACTTACGCAAGGTACAATTATTCATTGATCAAGTGACTCCTTTTGTTGCTCTGATTCAACTGTCCTTCATTCAGTGGTCAAGATAGCAGATTTGCCACACAAAATTCGCGAAAAGTTAGTTTGCCTTTGTTTAGGAAATTAGATTTACAAGACGATTGAAATATATAGAAATGCCCACACACTAGTAACGCTATGTAACGCAACACACTGAACACAACAAACGTGACGCAGTAAACTTTGGTTAAATGCTGTGTACCCTAGTAAAATTACTGAATTGGAGAATTCACTCCCCCTTTATTTTCTTCTTAAGTCCCGATTATGTTCCTGCTCGCTTGCTACGCTCGCTACGCGGCAATGAACAAAGAGGGTACGTTTCTATAGAAACTGTGTTGCTGCGTCGGTTGGGGGTAGAAAAAGATAATTTGGTCTCGCCAACTGAGTTGATAATGTAAATTGGCCACCATAAAGAGTTTCTAAAGCTGACGTTTTCATCGTTAGCCCTTCGTCAGAGCGAATTGAGGAATTGTGGATTATATGTGTTTGTATGCAGAAAATGGAGCTAGCTATGCTATTAGTGGGAACATGGTGACGAGAAAAAGAAGAAATTAGTTGAATGAAAATATTTCGTCGAGACCGTGAGAATTAAGAGTGCCCATTTGAAAGAAAAATTTTTGTTCTAAGGCTTTGTGGCTTTCCTTAATGCCTAGATGAAAGGAAATAGGGCAGACTTCCTTATGCTATATGCTTAGAATGATTAGGGAGATTTAAGTGTCTAGCCTCTAGTTTGATGCGTCCTTATCGTTCCTTTATGCGTCAAGAAGGTGTTCACGGAATCCGTCACCTAGTCGTCTTCCTGTTTCACCAATGTATAGGTGCACGGGGAATGATCATTAATCTTAATGGATCGCTTGGATCCCATTGGTTTTTTCGACGTCATAAATGAAAGGACAAGTTTTGCATCGTGTGGCCGTACATTTGAAATTAAAGTTCCGGGTTGACCATTACTTTGTACTGAGATGAATGCGTTTAGTAACTATGAATTAAAACCCTCTGATTAATTGGCTGACACGATTTTCATCAAGAAATTATCTTATTCACACACTAGCAGTTGGATCCAACCGCGCATGAAATACTGTTGCTGAAAAGTGATCTTGAGCCTTTTTTAAAATCTTAAAAACTAATGGAATTTCCTGTGAAGGTGTAGTCTGATCGTCCGGGTGAGTGTAGTCCTGAGAAGGACTGTTGTCGGTGGCAGTGACTGACGTTTCGACGACCTGTGCGGAAGTCATCATCAGAGTCAAGTGATGACTTCCGCACAGGTTGTCGAAACGTCAGTCACTGCCACCGACAACAGTCCTTCTCAGGACTACACTCACCCGGACGATCAGACTACGCCTTCACATGTTACCCCCGGGTTCAAACCATTTACTGCATAATGGAATTTCCCTTTAGCCCATCTTTAATTTCACGCCACAAAACAATCTTGCGTTCACAAAAATGGGTTGTGATGTAAATCGTTTGAATATGTAAATATAAATAAGAGACTGAATATGGCAGGTGCAAGCCAAAGAAAATCTAGATCTTGGGGTCCAAACATTTGCATTCGGAATTTTTGTTATACTCTGGTTACTGTTTCGTCTACTCACGGCTTCAGGGTGAACTATTTAATTCATAGGGAAAAGTAGCCAATCAAAATTTAGTTTGTAATTGAGAATGTAAACAACCTAGAGCTGGAAAAACAAACTTTTGAAGACACGATCTTCATTTCAAAACGTCAACTTCCACGAGAAGCCTCAAGACATATTCTGATTATTTGCATTCTGTTTATTTTTCTGTATCTTGCCAAACCTACAACTGTGTCGAACACCTGAAATGAATGGTCTAAAAATTCTTGGTGTGTGCTTCTTTGTTAGCGAAAGAAAACGACTAACTTACCCGGAAAATCCATCGAATGCGTTCGGTTGGAAAACCATAAGTCCCTCTCGCCGCGTTATATTATTCATGTCTATTCAATGATGCTTTGTTGGCGTCTAATTTCCTCGTGTGCTGTGCTCGGCTTAATTTTCGAGAGTCTTCTCGGCGATGACTTCTAATTCTCTTAACACTTAGACTCCAGTTGTGGCATAAATCGTTCACTTATTCATTTTAGTTAGATTGTTTTCCTGGAAATAGTTCACTTCGTATTATCAGTGAATCCAGGGAACAAAGGCCCCGCGCTTTTTATATATATATATTTTTTTTTATTTTTCAAAAGGGATTCAAAAAAGAAATCGAAATTTTTCCAGAAATTTTCTCCGAGGTAACTCTATATCGATTCTTAGGTACTCTGCTATTTATCTTACTGTCGTATTTCGCCCTCCGGTTTTCTTGACCGACGCGGAATGCGAAGTTAGCGAGACAGACGCGGTTATATTATTTACGATTTGTGTAGACATATAATTATTCGGAGCGTCTTACACTGTTCGATGGAGAGGTAGCAATGTTCTATTATGATGATGAACCAGTTGGTGTAACTCTTGCATTGTTTCATTACGATCATTTGATTGGACAACTTTACTGCGCAAGAAATATCCGCGTCGAAGAAGATGCTAGTCGGGGCCTGTTTGGATCATGTAAACAACACTGTTAGCGTCACTTACATTACAGAAATTTCCTTTGGCTCACCTATCTGTTCTTCGCAAGTTCCAGTTCCTCATTCAGTTTAGATAGAGGGTAAAAAATAATGTATCATTGAAAAGGGAGGAAACATTAGGAAGGTTTTTCTTGTGCAGTCCTTTTAGGTGCGCGGAAGCCGTACATCGTAGCCAATAATTAAAAATTCATTACTTTCATAAGTGGGTGTCCACATAGAAACGAGGAAGTCCCGCGGAAAATCACTACAGGAAACTGTTGAACAAGCCTCTCTTTTATCGAATTCTAGAAAAATTCTTTTTGCGATTATGGTCTGTAATCCCTCTAACCTCGAGTTGATCCAGCAAGAAAAATAACACAGAAGACACAGAAGAATATAAACCTGTTAAACTTAATTCCTCGTTCAAATTTTTTTGAAGCCTGATTCGTCACCGCGATACCACGCTCTTAACCTCCCAATTATCTAAGAGCTCTCGACAGATTAGACCGTGAGATTGAGCCGGTAGTCTTTCTAATATTCCTTGGAAGGTGTTCTTAAGAGGTAAACGAGTGCGAGGCATTCCGATACTTTGAGAAACAGAATATTGTGACATTTACCACGCAACGTTGTTAATACTGCGTCCAAATGAATGCTGGAATATGCCTACCTTGTACCAAGTCCCTAGAGGGGCATGTTGTTTCGCACGGTCCCGATCTTTGTCGTTGTAGTGTGAGATGATGAGGCAAAAAATTTTCGCCAATTATTATAAAGTTGTTTGTTTTTCAAACCTTTTTTTTATCAGTTATGGGCCAAGGCATCACTGTGAATGTGAAAATGACCGTAGCCATCCCGAAATGTACAAATGTTAACGAAAACCTTTATTTTCCTATTAATGGGTTCGTGCAGAAGTCCATATAATAGGTTGTTACACCTTCCGTTCCATCCCGTTTCGTGCAGCCTCGAGCTTTTCTGTTGTAGAGTATTGAAAAGCTTTACGAGTGTTTTAAATAAAAGTATGGTTACAAACCTTTCGCTCGATGATGGGCCGTGGAGAACATGTGACAATACTAATTAGAAATTATAAACAGCTTATAATATCTTGCTTGACTTTTGTAATGAGGTAGTCTCATGTGTGTCTACTTTTTGCGCTTCCAATTTGTGTGACACGCCCTCTGTAAGCTTCTTTTGCTTTATCAGGACAGAGAGACTCAAACTTTTAAGAAATACAGTGGAATCCCGATTTCTCGAACCTCCAGGGGAAACGCAAATTGGTCAGAACCGGGAGTTCGAGATATCGGGGGTGAAATTACAAGTAAAGCAAATCCAAGGGAAACAAGGTGTGGTTCGAGATATCAGGAGGTTCGAGAAACCGAAGGCTCGAGAAGTCGGGATTCCACTGTATAAAAAAGGTATAAAACCGTTTGTGCCTGATCCGTATACATACAAAATGGAGTAATATCTTCTAAGTCTGTTGAAATAGATAATTGAATGGCTACGTCAACAGGTTAAAGTTTTGATAGGCCATGAACAGTCATTCACTTTTGGTAGGACAATAATTTAGTTCTGTTTAACAAATCAGACGGTCTCTTTTCGCCCCATAGCAAAGAGAATTTAAGCAAGAATCTTGAAACGTGATGTCAGCCCGACTCTAGACCTTCCTGTCGATATTTTATTGACAACAACTCAGTTTAATTTTTAGATCATTTGTAACTTATTGATGTAAAGCGCCATGGACAAAATCAAAATCAAAATATGTATTGGCATGACAAAACTTTTAAAAGTGTAATGCTGCAAGTATGTGAACCATGCAAGACATACGGTTCATTCACTTTCACAACGAACATCCATAGCTGAATTTCTCGCTGAAGGAATAAGGAGATCGAATTAAGTATATTATAGCTCGTTCTGTACGCATTCCAAATTGCCTTCGACATAAGTTGATTACCTATAAAAACTTCACATCTGTCATGCTGTTCACTGTTCTTAGACAGGAAAGAGGAAATGAGCTGTGGCGAAACGAGTTTATGAAATGGTCGTAACGAATAGTCTGTTCATTTCATACTAATTGTGGAAAAGTTCTTCCTTTATCTAAGTAACCGTCCTCTGATTTTAATGAAGGTGGTACAGTGGGCTAATTTGGCCCATTTTTGCTCTGTTTGTCAACATTTAAAGCGGTAACCATAATTCCAGAGAATGTACAGATTCATCATAGATTCCGAAAGTAATATCAGGTTTGTGCTGACGGTTATGGATTTCGTGGATTGTAAGAAATTTAAGGGGGTACTGTGGCGGCCATATGGAGAGGAGTCTGTCACCTTTTGTCTGCAGCCGTTTGCAAAGGAAAATACTTCTGGATATTTCACATACACTGCTGAACATGTTCACCAAAGTGTGTCAGGTGATAAAACAAGTTTTGATCAAAGATATAAACTTTTCATTCGTCACCTCATTATGTTCACATTCAACAGCCAAAATTGGCGCACTCCGGCGAAAAGATTCGTAGTTGTCAGTAGTTTCGAAATACTAGACCATGATCAAACCACAAGAAACTCAGTATGTATTCTTGTTTTTCGCGGATGAATATATCTTATTAGACGTTTTGTTGTGTAGTATCGCTGAGTATTTTTACGAGTTGTGCCGTATTTTGACGAGCCCGTAGGGCGAGTCAAAATACAAATAACGAGTAAAAATACTCAGCGATACTACACAACAAAACGTCTAATAAGTTATTTATCATCCAACACGCCAAACTGTTATTTCAGTGCGGGCGACTTTCGCGGATATGTATTTACGGGGAGTGCGTGACATAAGTATGCGAACCGGAACGGAATTGGCGCGTTGTTGTGTTGCTGTTTCTATTTTCTTCATTAAATGAAGAAATTTTCTGGTCGCCAAGCTGTTTTTCTTCGTTCGATTCATCTAATGAACTTGGATCTATATTTGCCAGCCATTGTGACTCTTCGTCGTCGGAAATATGATTCATGTTGTCCGCCATTTGTTTTGTTTTTTTTTTTTTTGGTAACTACAATCCAATTATTCTCGCGATGCGAGAAAACCTGTTTAACCGGTACTCTACAATAGACGAGTACAAATACCGCGTGATATCTGTAGTCGTCTAATGGCGTTATTTGTACTCGTCTAGGTGTAGTTGGATAATAATAGCTCATATTTTATATTCTATATCTATAAACGCATCGCTCCCGAAACTTCAAATTTAGAACAGACCTTTCTTCTTAGGTAATATGTAATTATCAGAAAATAAAGGCATGAAGTGAAATTAGCCTCCAGTGACACCTAAAGCTAGTTCTGCAATAACTTATTTTTAATGCAAAATTTATTGAAAACGATATATGATATCTCACTTTTATGATACGAGAATGTGTACTTTTAGATTTTTGTACTTTGAATGTTTGTTCTTTAAGCCTGTCATGCTTGATTCAATCACTAATTTCCCAAGGCTTTCGGTTTCGGTTTCGGTTTCCGAGATTAATCGCGAAGTAAATCGCCTACGGGCTACATTATTTCTGAGCTGAGCCAAACATTCAACGTTGTGACCGTGCCCGGCGGTCTGATCAGAATCGTACAATTTCGAAATCATGTCGACAACCGAGCGATATTGTAGGGTGCACAACTCGCATAATTTGTCCAATAAAAAAGCAAATGAATTTTTGGAATTGCTTGACATTTCTAAACAAACATGTGATATTCTGAAGAAGTTTGAAAGAACCTTTCAATAGAAATTCTGTGAAAGTTTCTGACTGCCGGGCATTTAGTCTATTTGAGACCGCGCACGGCTACCGGGCATTTAGTCACAGGAATTACGTAAAAATTTCGAAGTAGATCTATTCAATGAAAGCTAAATTTGGAATGACGAAAATACAGACAATAACGAAAATTTTCACTAGAATGCTCCAGTTTTCGCTGGTAAAGGTGAACATGATGAGATGACGAAGAACAAGTTTATTTTTTGATCAAAAACATTTTTTTTTCTCATCACTTAGCGCACTCGGATGAAAATGTTCAGCAATCTATGCAAAATCTCCAAAACCGTTTAAATTATGAAAGGTTAAATTCTCTTGCGGCCCGGAATAATAAAAAAAGACAACCTCTTTAGAGCTTTGTTTGAACTGGTTTGACTGGCTGTCTGCGGGATCGTATAATCTATAGATTTAAGCGCAATTGTTTTCAGTTCGAAGAAACTCTGACCCCCTACATACCCTTAATATGTATTGTATTGTATTGTATTGTAATCTTTATTTATGTCGCTAGAGGGAGCGGGTATTCTTTTCAGATGCCATAACTTGGGGCTGTTAAGTGTTGATGGCATCTGCCTAGCGATTTTAAAATACTAGCAGAAACTTCAGCTTCTAAAGCAAGTGTTCATGCCACCATATCAGATTATATGGATCTGGAAAAGCAGAAATTGGGTTGTTAGATCGAGTCAAATCATGCCTACCCGACGACAAGTCTACTCGAATATATTAATAATGGATTCAAATTCGCCAGGGAACAGATTACATACCTTATCTAAATACTTTCTTGTTACTGCACATACAGTGGATATTCGGGATCTCCTTAATATAGAAGCAGTTTCTGTATTAGAAGAATGATCAAAGCCATCATTTACATATGATTTTCACCCCTTGAAGCGAATTCAAAAATCTGCAGTCCTACGGTCGATGTACAAAGACCATTTAACAAGAGGTATTAGTGTATTGTCTAAGCTAACGTCAGCAAGCATTATTCAAATATTTCGCTATGGGTAACGCGATGTCATGAAAGAAAAATAATTTCCGAGCAAAAAAGACAAAGCTCAAAAATCATTCTACCGACGTTTCTCCACCGTTACCCTGGCACAATGATCAGTTCAGCAGTATAAAACGTTTTCATAACTTATATGATGGCAGTTATTGCGTTCACTGGGAAACCCTTTCCCCGCTACTCGTAGATAGCTATCGCAAAGATAAAGCGGTTTCCAAAGCATATGTCTGGTGACGGGAAGACTCTAGGAAACAGAATTAGCGCGAAGCAACGCGATTTATAATCTGGTTATGAATTGATGAAGCTACAAGAACTTTCTAATTGGCTCTTTCCTTCCTTCTTTTGGGTGTTTCAGACTCTTAATTTTTTCATCCTGTCCATCTTATTTGCTGCGTTTGTTTTCTTGAAGTCTTTAACGTTCAAAAATACTGTCAGATCCTGTTTATTGACACCCTACGTTTGGCTGAAATTGACGCAATTAAAATACCTCTGAATGTTCTCGAAGTCCTATTGACAAAAATTAAACTCTGCTTGATAGCCTGCTCCAGACGCGTGGGCTGATAGATAAAAAAAAAACAAAAAAAATTTAATTTGCGTAACTGTAATTGTGGTCGAGAGAAGCAAGGGGGGAGGGAGGGGGTGCCTAGCAGCTCAAAATAAAGAACTGGTTTAAGGTGGTACCGAAGGCAAATTTGATGAGTTTTGCCAGTTTTGAGAATAAAATATCTCGTGACAGATTTGTTGCAGTGACTTCCAATTTTCACATATGATATATGATTTTACATATCATCTGGAAAAAATATTTTGCTGGGTGTCACGAAATTTGTAGAATTTCATGGATATTAAGCCTTAAGGGGTGTGTACAAAGGTCATATTGGAAAAAAAATTCTCTAAATCCGAGCCAATTTAATGTTTCTCATGGTGATTTGGCACATGCACAAAGGCACAAAGGTAAACAAGCGAAAGGTTTTCACCACAGTCCACCAAAATATATTTTATTTTGACAATTTTATCGCCAAAATATGTAAAAAAAATTAACGTTGGGATCCAATACCTTCGCATTCGGTCAATTTGTGGCGGACCGTGGCAAACTGCAGTATAAATTTCGTCATCGTATGTAGTTTTGGTTTGCCAAGTTTCAGATCAAAACAATTTATCCTCCTCAAGATGGCGCTATTGCAATGGCATGGCACGATGTAGGTGCACGAATCGAATTAATTAGCGAAAAGCGGCAATATCTTTAGCAGAATTCGTCAGAGTAATAAATGTTTACTTTTCTTCTTTCGGTCGCTAACTTGTGTAAGCCAGTGATACGTGGCTGCAGCGGTAAAACTCAAAATAACGGGATATAAATGGTCATAATCGCCATATTCGTCTTGCTACTATTCCCGCGAAAACCTAACAGAACATGAGACTATGAACATTTGCGTTATATTTAGCAACGACACCTATCCTACGGTGTTAAAACAACTTTGGCGCTCGTGCTGTGCATTGAAGAGAGATGGAAAAAAAAACAAAAGAGAGGTCGCAGTGCATGTTTTAGGCTTTCCCTTTCTTAAATAAATTTACACCGCTTGACTGGGAAGTGAAAAGAAGGAAAGTGCGTCACAAGGATCCACAAAAATACGACGATGTGGAGGCCTTTGAAAAACACAGCTGTCAATCTATTAAACGTGGTGTGACAAAATAGAATATGCGATTATTCGCTTGCTTATGGCTTCGACGCCCCTCGAAAATTAGAAAATACCATCATACATTTTTTAGAATAAAAATGCTAACGTAGACATATTTGTGTTATGGTTGAGGTTAGTTAAGTTTTTTTGGAACTTGAATGATTTCTTAAACCTGGTTTTCATAAGCGCGCAAACATAAGCGCGCAAGCATAAGCGCGCGAGCATTAGCGCGCAAGCATAAGCGCGAGAACAAACGCAAGCATAAGGTAATTATGCCAAGTAGAAACGGACGTCGACAAGAAGAGATACTAGCACAAGGAAAAGTAAAAATTGTGAGCTCTGAGTTTTTGTTTATGCTTGCGTCCAAGCAGTTTTCATAGTGAAATAAAAACTGTTATGCTAGCGCTTGCGCTTGCGTCGCCAATGAAAACCAGGCTTAACCTGTTCAACAAAATGTAATGATTCCCACTACACGGGGTGTGAGACCAGTAACATTTCGGAGGCATTTTAATTTTCGAAGTCCATGTGTAAATTACTAATACTGCCGATGAGTATTTTTACAAACTAATGACGTGTACAATGAGAATTGCATTCGCGTCGGAAATTGTCTAGGAGATCATGTGGGGTGCCCAGACGAAATCCGATTTTACGTTACAACTGAAAGGAAGTAGCAACAGAAGAATCCGGTCTTGAGGGCCTCCACAACGATGAGAACCCACCAACAATCTATTTGTTAAATAAATGAAAAAAAAAATGAGTGACTCCTCAAGTTTCCTTAGCGCTAAGTCTTAATGAACCGATAGAAAAAGCAACGTCATCCTACATTGCAATTACGAGTTCCAGGTGCAGATGTGGTAAATTTGTCTACCTTGTCACTGAAAAGGCCGCATGTCAAGGAATGATTTCTAAATCAAGTGTTATATTCATGCCGGAAAAAGGATTATAGGGGGAAATATTTTTTTGTTACCCCGGCTGGCAGGAAATGAAACAAAGCAGACAAATATGAAATAGAAATTCATGTCTAAAATTGAAAAACTTAGGCTTAAAATAACTTATGTTTAGGCTGTTTGGTCTAAGTCTGTTAATGATACGAACACGGGTGACGAATAACAGACAAAATGAATAAGTTAAAATAAAGACTCTTGTAAAATTATTGAGATAAAGCGAAGAACAAATGGCTAGTTCTTAAACTGAAATAAACCCAATATTCTTAAACGAAGATAAACTCGATATTCTCTCCGGTTTGAGATTTTTCCCATTTAGGTAGCTGGCAGTGCTGCTACAGAACTCGCCTTCTAAATCTGTGCACTCGAGGACTGGGGACGTTTGACGCGAAGAAATAGAATGAGCCGCATACTTTTCGAGAGAAATGCGCTCCTCTCTGGATGCTTCTCGAATTCGCCTCCATTTTCCGCAAAATATGCACGGAAAGAGTAGAATTGATGGATTATGACGACATAACACTGCGCCTATCGAGTGAAACAGCCCAAAAATGAGTGGATCTTAAATAAGTGACACAAATGATACTTCTTCCATGCAAATTTGGTTCACAAATTCGTCTGAACGACAAGTTGCCCGTGATACATTTTTTACGACTCTTTGATCTAGAAAACCCTCCCATTCCTTTAAATTGCTGTCTACCTTTTAACAATTTCCCTATAATTTGGATGACAAGCTCGCTTAAACTTTCATTCCAAACCATTGGGAAAGTTGTAAAATTTAAACAACCAGTTCTCTACATATACATAGGAAACAGTGATCTTAGTCAATTAATATTTCCCAAAATGATTTCTGAACCATAAACGAGAATAACTTTGTAACAGTTACCTTAATCTTCACGATGTGCACGTTCAAATTCAGTGGATGGGAGCCTTTTCACAATCATCAAGAAACAACTTCTTATTTTCTACGAAGCCACTGCACTTCCCAGAAATAGAGAAAGTGACGTAATGCTTATTGGTCCGCATCGTTGGGATTAAGGTCGGTTACTATCGAAAAGCTATTCCCTTTTATGATTCAGGAAATTATTCTGGGAAAGCTTCGTTAATTAGGATCACAGTCTTAACCAAGGCAGTGTGTTATGTATGCATCTAAAGTTAATTAAGACATATCAGTTTGGTTCCCTCAAAGGCGTGTCAACCACCTTTTGTCTACTTGATATGCTGCATAACTGGCTATCAGCTCTTGAATCACCTGGTAGGTACCTGAGAGTGTGCTTTTTAGATCTCTTTAAAGCGTTCGACCATACTGATCATAATATTCTGGTATGGAAGCTTTTGAAAATGGGCGTTAGAACCATTATCGTCAAGTGGATTTGTAGCTTTCTATCACAGAGAGACGACAAGCTGTAAAGTTTGACGGGCTCCTTTCCGAATGTGCCCCGGTGCATGCCGGGATTCCACAAGGGACCAAGCTTGGTCCAGTTCTCTTTCTGGTTATGGTCAACGATTTAATTCGTAGATCGAGTTACTGGAAGTATGTCGACGACATCACTATTTCCGAGGTAGTTCTCCATGGTTCTCCATCAACTATACAAGATGATCTTGACAGCATTACAGCCTGAGCGGAGGAAAACTGTATGAACCTAAACCCGAAGAAGTGTAAAGAAATGCGCCTCTCCTTCCTTGCTAAAGATCCCGACGTACTCCAGCTCACCGTCAATGATACACATCTTGAAAAGGTGAGCGCGCACAAAGTGCTTGGTATTACTCTTTGTGACAACTTAAAAAGGGGCCAAAACACCAAAGAGATTGTGGACAAGGCGTGTAGACGTCTACACCTGCTAAGGGTTTTGAAACGGGCTGGAGTCCACCAGGATCACCTTATCACCATATACTGCGCCCTTGTGCGATCAGTTTTAGAGTACGCTTGCCAAGTTTGGAGTAGCAGTGTACAGTCACACCTCAAGCAGCAACTAGAGGGTGTTCAAAAACGTGCCTTGAGGATTATTTTTCCAGGAAGTGACTATGAAACGGCACTTTATAGAGGCTCCATTCCTAGTCTCTCAGAAGGAAGGTTGTGCTTATGCAATAAGACCTTTGAGAAAGCATGCAAGCCCTCCTTGCGCTTATTTTCGAATGTTTCCCCCGCCCTCGGCGTAACGCTGTATATGGGCGTAATTGTAACCTGAGGTCTAGCCCCCGAATATCGTTGCCGAGATGCAGGACGGAGCGTTTTAAGACCAGGTTTTTTCCGGCGATGAACTTTTTACAATAGTGATGCATTTGTTTATAGCTTGTATACTATATATATATATACATGCATACTATACAAGCTATACTATATCCCTGATACTCAGAGGAGCGCTTATCAAACGCCTCGTCGGTGGAACAATTCCTTCGAAGTCTGGTAGCAACTCCTTAGGGAAGTAATGGCCCTGGTGACATGAGTAGGATGTGCACTATTCAGTAACAAGTACACATGATTATTCGTGGGTTTAGGGTAGCTATCAGTCTGGATGAAACCGTTCACCAAATTAAGAGCGTAACGCGTAATACGTTAGAGCGTAACGTCTAATAATACGTTTATACGTTAATACGTAATACGTTAAGAGCGTAACGTCTAATACGTTAAGTGAATTAGGAGATGAAGCTAAAGTAAATTTAATAGTGGGATACAGGGAATTGATAAAGTTGATGAATTCATTAAGTTTGGCATGCCCTTGGGTCCAGAGATCAAAAATGTCGTCTTTGTACCTCCACCACAGGTTGGGTTTAATTTCCCCTAATTTGGCTTTTTTATCAATCATTAATCATTTACATAACCGAGACTACAACCCTAGTTTGGTTTCACAACAATTTGAGAAAGCCCAGTCCATCCCTAGAAAAACGTTGCTCCAACCTCAACCCAAGAAGTCCAAAGAAATCTTTCCACTGGTGCTTGATTTCAACCCCCGCTTACCCAGCACTGGAAAAATTATCAGTAAGCACATGCATCTTATTTATGATTCACTATCTCTTAAAAAAATTTTCCGATAGGGTCTATCATCCCAGCTTTTCGTAAAACCAAAAATCATAAAAGAAATTTTGAGAAGAAGCTTCGTCAACAACATCGCGCCCCAGATAATCAGCGGGATTGCTTTAAGTGCAAATCCAAATGCGATCTTTGTAAAAATTATTTGAAGGAAACGAATTGTTTTACTAGCACCAGCACAGGCGGGAAGTATCCTATCTCGCAGTCAGTTGGCTGCAAATCTAAAAATGTAATCTACTTAGTTACGTGCATCAAATGCAATGTTCAATATGTAGGTTCGACAAGTAATGAATTTAAAAATTTAAAATTCGTTTTCACAACCATAAGTCTTCCATGACCACCACAAAACGGACTTGTGAAGTTGCTATTCATTACAACAAAGAGTCTCATATTTTAGCAGATTTCGTATTTTTAATAATCGAACCGTTACATAACTCTAATGCTAGTAATAATAGCATGGTTGATCGTCTGCTCACTAGAGAGGCGTTTTGGTGTGCCCAACTATGTACCCTCAAACCACATGGTCTCAAAAAAAGGTGTGAGTTCAATTCTACGAAAAGAATTCGGTACAATTAACATCACCTCATCACCGGATTTCATTATTTTATTGTTAAACTTTAGCGTGTAATTTCAATTTCTATCATCCTTGTCGTTATATTACTCTAATGGGATTTTATGTAAAACATTTTTATACCACGTATTTAAGATTTTTGCATTGCTTGCAAAATTTACTCCATATTGATATTTAGTGCTGAGGAAGCCCGAATGGGCAAAACGTACACATATTAAAGGCCACAAGAGAAAAGTTTGCTTCTTCTTCCGTTTATTCCACTTATCAGAGCTGTCGTAATAAAACGATTAACTACCTCTGAAGTCCTGCATATATATATAATTATAATTATATATATATATATACATTTGTATATATATATTTATTAAAAACTAGATCATTGGATAATGCCATTCAAGAGTTTTTATTGGTTTAGCTATTATGGTATATCAGCCAATATACCATAATCTACAAATATGGTAAGCGTACTTGTCAGCGTAAAATTAAAAGAGAGCTAAAAATTTAATAAAATTTCATAATTTAATGTAACGTTTTTAATAAAACAATTATTCCACTCGCACTTGTTGGATATGAGATGATTGATAGCCAACTCGGCGCTACGCGCCTCGTTGGCTATCTATCATCTCATATCCAACGCGCCCTTGTGGAATAATTGTTAAATACATATATATACAAATATGAAAGAAGGAAATTATTACTAGTTACTCGAGTTTCACGCTCTAGGTGATCATCAGACTGAGAGTTGTCTAGACAACTCTCAGTCTGACAGTTAGACAACCCTCAGACAACTCTCAGTCTGATGATCGCTTAGAGCGTGAAACTCGAGTAACTAGTAATAATTTCCTTCTTTCACATTTGTATTTTGCTCTGCACATTTCTGCATCGAGCACTCCAAGGATAAGTGAAACAACTTTATTTCTTGTCTATTTTACAATTGGTTCATGCTTTAGCGTGCACTATCGAGTTATGGAGCACGCGGGAAGTTTGGAGAGCACGAAAGAAGCGTAAGAGTTGCCCGAGGCGATAGCAGAGGGCAAATCTAGCTTCTTGAGTGCTTCGAAAGTTGCATTTCTCGAAATTTTTTTGGCGGTTAGCGCTTGGATTTTGAATGGATCTTCGATTAAATGCGACGAGAAGAAGCGTCAACCTTTCAGTTTATCTGGTTTTCGATTTGGAATCCGGGCGATTCTTAGTTCTGGGTGGAAATCGGCTTCGCGCTAGAGCGGTCGAAAATGAGCTTTCCACCCTTGTCTCCTTCTTATAACCATATGTATAGTAACAGTGGACGCAAAACCCACCAAATCGCTCAAATTCGCCATTTAGAGCCACAGAAACGACAATGCACAGCAAGTGAGGTAGGTTTCCATTTATTTTGAGCTTTAACTCAGACATTTCATGATATAATTTTAGATAATAACACTCTTCAATATTTTCCCATACATTCCTTTACATTTCAAATAAACAACCAAACTCGTCGCTTGTCTGGGCTCCCTGTGGTTACGGAAAGATGCTTTGTGGTTTCTGTAACGCTCTTTGAAGTTTGTTGCAAGTCTGACGTAGGATTCTGTTGTTGTGTCGGTTGTTACGATTGCTTGGTAAACAACGTTTGTTTGAAGGCATTTTCCTTCAAGGGGGCATTCCGTTTTTAGGCTGATAGTTTCGAAAGAAACTGTTTGGGGCTGCGTCGGTGGGAGTAACGAAATAATTTGGATTTATCAGCGAAGTTGAAATGGTAAATTGGCCACCGTAACAATTACAAAAGCTGACGTTTCGAGCGTTAGCCCTTCGTTGCAGCGAATAGAGGAATTGTGGGTTGTGTGTGCTTTTAAAGGCAGAAAATGGAGCTACGTTATTGGTGGGAACATGGCAAGGAGAAAAACATGAACAAATTAGTGGAATGAAAAGCGTTCGTTGATCCCTGTGGGATTTAGACTGCCGGTTTGAAAGATGAGCTTTTGTTCAAGATTTTTACCGCTTTCCGTGCCACCGTGCAAGGAAAGACCGCAGATTGCCATATGTTGCTTAGAATAATTAGGTAAATTACATTGCCTGCCGGTTTGTTGCGTTGGGGTCGGGGTGTGAGCTGAAAGAAGTATTTTGTTATGCGACGCGATGATGGATTTCATGTTTGGCATACAAGAGTAGCTGAGTTTGAGCGTATGTCTATTGAAGATCTTGTGAAGCGGATGCTCCTTCGAGAAAAATTTTACAACAATGTTGAAGAACTTCCTTCCTAGGTTGGTTTTGACGCTGGAGTTCCATGGGGGGTTGTACCAAGTGATGTTTCTTTCGCGATTTCTCCTGTGGTTTTTCGCCGATGTTTGGGTAGTTTGAGGGTTGTATGATAATTTGTGTGTATACCCACTATCAGCTAGTGCCTTTTGGTACGGGAAAATGGCTTTTTTGAAAACGTTTTCGTTAGATGAGATGCTCTTCAGTCTTTTGTTAATGTTTTCTGGGATGTTCTTAAGTAGGGCTGGGGGGGTGGTTGCTCTGTCGATGTTGATTCTGGGGTACGTGGCCGCCCAGTGTAACAAAACAGCAATTGACACCTTTTCTTTTAATATTGAGTGAACTCAGCTGTAACAGGTAAGCATTACAGGTTACTACCCTCGTCAAGACAGCCGTGAATCTTGTATTAATGGAATGGTTATCATCTGGGATTTTGTGATAAATTTAAGCCCTGCAGTTCGAGAAAATATGTATTCAAAATGGCCGATCGATATTCCCGAGAAACTACAAAAGTGTGAGCTATCAACAATTGTAACTCTAAATCATTCCAAATTAAGTCGTTCTTTAACGACAATCCTCGAAGAAAACGAAAGCTATCGCAATTTCAAGTGAAGTTACAATTAAATTTACGTATCTCAGTTCTAAGATTTTTTATTCTCGGAACGTCTTTCGCTCCGACGAGAGGCTAACGCTCGAAATACCAGCCTTCTAAACTCTTTACGGTGGCCAATTTACCATATCAACTCAGTTGATAAAACCAAAATTTCTGAATTAAATATCGACAGCTCATTGCAATACGTCCAGTGGTTAGGTTTTGAAAAAGAAACTTACATGTCCGCCATCATATGTTTCCACAAAGGCTCTCTCTATCTCCCCAATTTGTCGGATTGCTGTCAAATAATTAGGCGTTCGATCAGTAAAAATCTGGTTTCTTGATAAATATAAAAAAATTAAAGGATACGTACATATCATGCTCGCCTTCAGCGATTTCAGACGAATCTTTCGCTGTCATCTTCCCTCCACAAAAAAAATGTCGTCTGCAAATATTGTGGGGGATGGGGTGGGGGTTACAAGTTCGGACTGACAGACAAAGGCGTAGTATATTTTCCAATCCAAAACAATGACAGAAACTTTCGTGCAAGGTATTTCTCTCGTAAGATACCCACTATAGAACTTTTTTTTTCAGTGAGAGAAAAAATTGAAGCAGCTACAGAATAGATTTAAATGTTGCGTTCAAGTATATCATTAATCATACCCATGAGGTCACTTTTGTACAATATAATTTTATTCAGTAAAAGAAAGCCAGAAAGCCAATGAATAAGCTTCGAAAAGCCGCTTTGGAAAGAGGACATTTTTATACGATACTGTATGTATAAATTAGAGTGAAAAAATTACACTAGCTAACCGTTTAGTGGGAAAATAAATGTATGGTGAAGGAACCTTGTATCCATTTTATGAATCGACTCAAGTTATTTAAGTTGAAGTTTAGAAATACGAACACTTAAAATAAAGCCCAAAGTCAGCAAATAAACGTAGAAATCCCACAACATCTTGATTTAAATCATTTTCACCTTCATTTTAGTAAACATATATAATCAAATAAATATAACACAATTTATCGAAAAATATAATTTTAACTAGGAATAAAAGATCCTATTCTGTAAAATTTCATAACGCACCAAAAATAAACGATTCTATGCTCTTCAATACTTTTTTTTTTATTTTCTGCGAAGCCACTGCACTTCCCTAAAAATAGGAAGTGACGTAATGATTATCAGTCCGCATCGTCGGCATTATGGTCGGTTACTATTGCAAAGTTATTCCTTTTATGGTTCAGGAATATATTTTGAGAATAAAAGATCTCATTCTGTAAAACTTCATAACGCACCAAAAATAAACGATTCCATGCACTTCAATACTTTTTTTCGCTTATCTAAAAATGCTAACAAGCCAAACACACAAATATAAACTTTTGGCTTACTGGCTAATAAATCTGAACTTCTAAAGCCTCTCTGATTAATTGTAACATAAATATACATCATAACTTTGTAAACTATAGCCTTCTAATTGATTAACGCATTAAATCAACAGTTGATCAAACACGTTTAGGTTAACAGCTCACCTCTTGACAGATGCAGCATTCATCGTGGCCATAGTCAGATCTGCACTCGTGTTTCCCTTGAAGCCGTTTGTCAAGATATAAATTAGACACAAGATAATGGAAAGACTCGACTTTGTGTATCCTAAGAAAACAAAACCAAATCACTCAATCTTTCCCACAGAAGTTGATCCAATAAGAGATAAACAAAAAGTTTTACTGTAATAAGTATGTTAACAAGGTTAACTACTGGGAGCTTAGCAGACATTCTAACTCAGTATCCATTGTCAATAGTGAAGGCTTGACTGCATTAGAGAATTTTTTTAAAAAAAGATGGAAGTAAATCTTGGACATGCTTACCTCGTGCACTCTTTTTTCAATAATAATAAACTTTTTTAAAGGAACTTTGAGGCTGAGATTAATCAAAATTTTAAGAACGTATTAAGAACATTTATCAGGCTGAGAGTCGATTAAGAACGTTTTTATTTTGCTAATCTTTATGTTAAATAACAAGCATGAAGTCAAGGTAACGAATTTAAATTAACCAAAATCATTTTAAGGGCATAATTTGGATATATCAACAAAGTTGAAATGGTAAATTGGCCACCGTAACGATTACAAAGCTGACGTTTCGAGCGTTAGCCCTTCATCAGAGCGAAATAGTGTACATGTGTACCATATAATTTAAGAAAATCTTAAGGGCGTATTCAGTCTCAAATCGCAAAAAAAAAAAAAAAAAAAATAGGAACCGTCGGCCTCAGCTCCAAATTAGACGTTCTCATATAAGAAAAAGCCAGTCTGGTTTATATGACTTGGACGATGTTAATGACGCTTGTGGTATCTCAATCAGTGATACGCTCGGAATTTTCAAAGTTTCGTCGAATAGTTTGGTTCAAAAATCTCTAGTTACTTCAGGAAAAATGTTAAAAAAGCGTATCTGCTTAGCAACAGTATCTTAATTAAGTGTCAGTATGCTTGGCTGAAATGGCTTGAGTCGGGTTTTGATTGTGTTAGAATTTTCTCTCTTGATTTCAGCAAAGCTTTTGATTCGGTCCGTAGCTCATAATATCCTCTGCTCTAAGTTGAAAACACTTGACATAAATCCATACATATGATGCACGATCCTCGCAGTAGAGAGCGCTATTTATGCAATAGTGAAAATCCGACCTGAAAAAAATTAGGCCTGTACGGAATTCGAACCACTGACCTCTGCGATATTAGTGCAGTGCTCTACCAATTGAGCTAACAAGCCAACTGGTAGCAGGCCGTTAAGTTGATTCGTAATAAACCCGTGATGATAAATCAAATACGATGAATATATGAAGTTCATATATTTTGAATATATGAACTTCATATATTCATCGTACAAATCCATACGTGACCAATTGGATTATTAGTTTTTTACAGAACAGAAAACAAAGAGTTGTTGTTGATGCCATTGTTACGGATTATTTATATATCAATAGGGGTGTCCCTCAGGGGACAGTTTTAGGCCCTATACTATTTTCTATTATGGTCAACGATATTAAGGCCAAATCAGAATTTACTTGTGAAATATGCAGAGGATTTAACATTAAGTATTCCTGTAAAACCGCGGGCTAACAACGGCAATTCAGTAGCTGAGGAGGTCCGATCGATCGTCGCATGGACATCTGCTAACCGTATGCAACTAAACTTCAAGAAAACGTGGGAGATGCTTCTTAGAGGCAAATCCACTAAGGCTTTACCTGCTCCTCTGGTTTCTATAGAGCGTAAACCCGATATCTGAAGTCGTTGGGTGTAACTTTTCAATCTGATCTGTGTAACTGGGATTTGCATTTTGATAATATTATATCGAAAGCCGGTAGTCGTCTGTACATCTTACGTGTTTGTAAATCCTATGGACTGCCGCCGGATCATCTTCATCAGTTCTTTTTATCAGTCTTATTCTACCTATATTTAAATATGCTGTAGAAGTATGGGGCTGCGCGTATTATCATAAGTATATGAGTCGCATAGACAGGCTGTTCAAGAGAGCTTTTAAGCTTGGTTACTGTAAAGAGCTTTTTTCCATTGAAAATATTATTACTCTAAAAGATAAGAAGTTGTGGGCCAAGATCACCGACAGCGATTTTACAACAGCTTTAGATGACCTTTTGCCACCAGAGCGACCAATAGTTACCCTACGTAAGAGGCGCCATAATTATATTCTCCCGCTTGTCAGAACTGTCATATGGGCAACAGCCAATAAACCTTAATCTGAGTCGAAGCACTTGCATTATAATGGCCATTTTTCAATAATTAATGTATCGTGAGCAACAATATTCCAAAAATCACCTGAATATTATTTCATAAGCGGTCTTCGGTGGATATATCTCCCCTAAATTCTTGGCCACCTTCATCACAAACTTGCTAAGCCAGTAATTCATGGTTACTGCATCCATTTCTTCAATGCTGATAGAAAGCTGTGCGACTTTGAGTAAATCATAGTCTTGAAAGAGCGTTCCTGAATCTAAACGGGAGCTACAACCGACTGAGAAATTTGCCATTCGCGAAAAATTGTCACTGTCCATTTGTTAATAATTACATTTGCTATACGTGGGAATAGCTGTTTTCGTTCTTTGTTTTCCGCTCCCAAACTAAATCTCGCCGCATCATCTTCGTGCACGAATGTTTGAATTAGTACTTCTCAAATTGATAACTTATTCATAAGGTAATCATCCAACCGAGACACGGCAATTTTATCACGTGCATGTGGTTCGAAACCCCGGTGAAACACTGCAATGACAGGTTTCACCAGGGTTTCCAAACACTCGAAAATAATATTTAAAAGCACTCGGCCTGCGATCTCATGCTTTCCTCAGTTTACTCGCGCTTGGAAACCCTGCTGAAACCTACGCACCAGTTTATGAAATAGTACATCGATAATTTGTGTCAAGAAGACGCAAGTTAGGAGTGACCAACTTCCTTGGATTACTCCAGACATTTAAAGCCCTATTTTTATCGAAATAAACTTTACAAAATACGAAAAGAAATCCTTCTTCTTCCATATGGATGCTTGCAAAGTCCAACGTAACAAAGTTACATCACTGAAAGGAAGGCGGTTCCTACCTTATGTCAACAAACCTCTAGTGACGCGAAACACAACAATTAATTCTTGAAAGAATGAGGCCTCTTCAAAGTTTTAGTAATGAATATTTATATTTAACAATTATTCCACGAGTGTGCGTTGGATATGAGATGATAGCCATTTCATTTTCATTTTTGGATATGAGATTATAACCATTTCATATTCAACAAGCGCGAGTGGAATAATTATTTTATTAAAAAAAAAACGCCCCAAGATGTTAGACAAATCTTCTCGACTTTATTTTGTGAGTAGAAACCGGATGTTACAATGTAGAGATATTAGATTATGGTATATTGGCTGATATACCATAATTGCTAAGCCAATAAAAAGTCTCGAATTGTATTTTATTATATAGATACTGATGAAATACCAGGATTTCTCCTTTTACTAAAAAATCATATCTTCACCGCACGCAGTGAAGATACTATTTTTATCTTTCACTTGGGAGGATATTGGTGTGGCCATGGTTACCAACATAATTACCCAATTGCTGTTTCGAAAATGAATAAAAAAAAGTTGTCTTTTATGTGGAAATTTCATCAGTATCTATATAATAAACAGAACATTACATGGCCGCTTGGGGATACGAATTTTATCTTCTCGTGCTGAAAGTATCTCTCATTCGTTCGCTGCGCTCACTTGTGAGAGATACTTTCAGCACTTGAAGGTAAAATTCGTATCCCCGCGCGGCCATGTAATATCCTCTAGATCCAATGATCCAGTTTTTAAGAATAGTTTTTATTAAAAACTGGATCATTGGATAATGCAATTCAAGACTTTTTATTGGCTTAGCCATTATGGTATATGAGCCAATATACCATAATCTACAAATATGGTAAGCGTGCGCGTCAGCTTAAAATCAAAAGGGAGCTAAAAAATCCAGTTTCTTCTTACAAAATAATAATTTCTTGGGGGCGTTTTTAATAAAACAATTATTCCACTCGCGCTTGTTGGATATGAGATGATTATAGCCAACGAGGCGCGTAGCGCCGAGTTGGCTATCTATCATCTCATATCCAACAAGCGCGAGTGGAATAATTGTTAAATATCTTGCATAGGCTTTAAGTTTCAAATTTCAAAAAATTTCTCTAGTCTATTTCACTTTTTGCTATTATAGTTTCTGTTTTTAATGAATATTAATGCAAAATTTTTTTCTCC
Organism: Stylophora pistillata; assembly: GCF_964205215.1. Taxonomy (NCBI): domain Eukaryota; kingdom Metazoa; phylum Cnidaria; class Anthozoa; order Scleractinia; family Pocilloporidae; genus Stylophora; species Stylophora pistillata. The sequence continues at coordinate 11,520,354 of NC_142526.1, forward strand.
TTTTGGATGAAAGATTTTTATATAATGATATACAGCCAAAAACTAACGATAAAAGTCCGACGTTTCGGCGACATCTTGGCTCAATTGTTTTAAGGTGCTGAAAAAATTCCATAACAAGTTTGATTGTCTCGTTAATGAGATGTTACTTATTAATTAAACAACTACGACCGTGCTTGAAAGTACAATCAGTCAGACTCAATTCGCGCCAAGGTCTTTGGCTGACCTATGCAAATAAGTGACTCTGGATTCTCAGTTACTCTTGAAATCGAAAGATTAATTTAGTTTTCTTTGACAATGGCGCCAAGATGCCGCCGAAACGTAGGACTTTTTTCGTTAGTTTTTGGCTGTATATGTTTAACGAAATCATTGTTGATTATATAATGATGCATCGTTAATGTAACATGTATCACATCTTAATGTAGTTAAAGTTTTATCACTTTTTTCACACAAGTGTAAGTTCGATCGAGTTTTTATTGACTTGTAGGCGTTTACGTATCTAGATAAAGTATTTGTTTACTCACCTACTATATGGATCCTGGCTTCGGTCGGTCGAAGCTTAAAGTTGAATAAGTCTCTATCCGGTGAATAACGCAGTACGTTTTGCTCTCACTAATCCCTAGGATAGCGTTGTCTGCCCTTTAAACAACTGGGCCCTGGCATGGTGTTTAAAAGCAGTCTTTGTAAATTTTTTTCTTTTAGTCTTACATGTTAGTGACCGGTATCAATGATTTTTAAGGATTACCCTATACATAAGTTGCAGGGGTCGCAATGGCGACCGGTTGTGTATTTTCGTCGTCTTTGCTTTTGCTGACCCGTTTGATCTTTCTGACATCCTCTGGACGACAAAATGATTTTAGTAGTTTTTCCATTGACTCGTTTTATCTGCCTACGAAATCTGGCTCTCCTGTGGTAAATTTTTCGCTGAATTTTCATCACTCCTCTTCGAGGAATCATGTCCGCCATTTTGCCTTTGCTATACGTAGGAAAAGATATCTAAACTTGCGGGTGAGCTACTATGCAAATTCCGACAGCAGTTTCCAGCAAACTCGTCTTTACAAAAGCGGTGACGTTTCTCTCAACCCTGGTCCGATTTCTCATAAATGCTCAATCTGTAGACGAACCGTGGCTCGAAACCATCGAGCTATAAGCTGCGACTCGTGCTCTCTATGGTGCCATATAAACTTTGGAAGTGTAAATCCCCGCCAATATAAACTGATGCACCAAGCCGGTGATATCTGTTGGACTTGTCCTCGCTGCCTTCTATCCACGTTACCTTTTACCGACGTCAGAGAAAATGAGCTTGTAAATCACTTCTCCGCAATAAACTCCACACAGACCACCGAAACTATGGCCCAGCTACTTCATTCTTCTTCAGTCTAGCGCCAGCCTTCCAAAGCCCGCCTCTGGATCAGGAAGGCTTCGTTGCTTACTCACAAATGCTCGATCACTGAAAAACAAATTGCTGGAGTTTCAAGCTGCAGTTTATAGTGCTGACCTGGATATCATCGCCGTGACTGAAACATGGCTAAACTCATGTATTCTTGACCATGAAATCCTTCCCTCGGGTTACCAGCTACACAGGAAAGATAGTCAGGATCGTCAAGGTGGAGGAATTCTGTTTGCATCACGGAATGATTTTGTGGTAGTCAGAAGATACGATCTGGAAACTGACTGTGAGCTAATGTGGAATGAACTGCAAACTGCCTCCGGTCTTAAGCTCCTGTTTGGTGTCTTCTACCGTCCCCCAAATACTGGTATAGAATACATGCTTCTCCTTCAAGAATCTTGCTCCCGTATTAACAACTTGACTTTCAATAAGATTTTCCTCGTTGGAGATTTTAATCTGCCTAACTTTGACTGAATAAATCCGATACCCCTCTCCACTGATCAATTTTACCTGAAGACCTACGAAATCATAAACGACCTATTCCTCACTCAACTAATTACTTCTGCCACTCGTCGTAAAAATATTCTGCACTTGATTTTGACTTCTACGCCTGTCTTAGTTACTGATCTGTCCTTGAGTACGGGTTTCTTACATTCCGACCATCTCAGTATATCCTTCAGTATCTCTATCAAACCTACATGCTTCAGAGCCACGCCAAAAGAAATTTTAAACTTTAAAAAAGCAGACATGGATGAACTGAGGAAAACCCTATCCTACATACCTTGACATGTTGCTATGTTAGATGATGACATAAACATGAACGTAATTAAGTGGGAGGACCTTCTCTGGGCAGCAGTGAATGAATTGGTTCCTCGCAAAATGGTCAGGGACAAGCAGACACCCCCCTGGATAGACTCTGAAGTAAAGGCACTGTGTTGGAAAAAAGGTCAAGGCCAATCGAAGAGCATTGAAATAAAAAAACCAAGACCATATCGACAATTTTAAATCTCTTAGAAGAAACGTAAAGAAACTGATCCACAAAAAGTACGCTGACTACCTCAATAACCTTGCTGATTCTGTTGAAAAGGAACCCAAGAAGTTCTGGAGCTTTTATAGCACTAAAACAAAATCTAGAAAACTTCCACTGGCTATAAAGAGAAACAAAGACGACAAAAACCCAGTCACGTCATCCTATGGTAAAGCAAATCTCTTTAATGAATACTTCCACTCAGTTTATAGTCATACTTATGCTGAACCTCCACCACCGGGATCTCACCCTGTTTTACCTATTCATGAAATTTCAGCTGTGGCTGTTTCTGTTTCCGAGGTAAAATCCATCTTCGAAAACCTGGACCCATCAAAAAGTCCTGGACCAGATGGCATAACTGCCAGGCTCTTGAAAGAGTTTTCTTCTGAAGTAAGTGACTTGGTTACATCAATGTTCAACCAGTCATTAACGAGTGGTGTTTTCCCAGAGAAATGGCAAGACTCAAATCTCACCCCTATTTTTAAATCTGGTCAAAAAGATGAAGTTACCAATTATAGAGATAACTCACTTTTGTCCATTATGTCAAAAGAACTTGAAAGATGTGTCCATACCCACATTTACAGCCATGTCGAAGACCTTCTTCGCCCAGAACAACATGCTTTCAGAAAACATAAATCATGCGTCACCCAACTTGTTCAATATATTCATTCACTGGCAAAAACACTTGACTCGGGTGGTCAAACTGATGTCATATACCTGGACATGGCAAAAGCTTTTGACCGGGTACCACATGAGAAACTTATGTATAAACTCGAAATGCTTGGCTTTCGAAAACCATTTTTAGCCTGGATCAAAGACTATCTTACAAATAGACGTCATAGAACCCTCATCGAAGGCATTGCGTCAGACTGGAAGCCAGTTACTTCCGGAGTTCCTCAAGGATCTATCATTGGCCCCATTCTATTTCTTGTATATATAAATTACATTGCGGAAAACCTTTCTACTGGTACCAGTCTTCCCCTCTATGCAGACGATGCAAAGTATGCCAGAGTGATTAACGACCTCAATGATTGTTACACCCTCCAAAACGATCTGTCAGCTCTATATGATTGGAGTAAACTGTGGGAAATGAACTTTAATTCACAGAAATGCAAACATCTCTGTATAGCAAGGAAGAAAAAACCAATCCACAATATCTATCATCTTGGTACGGAACAATACTCCTATCTGACACGGAAAAAGATCTAGGTATAATACTACATCACACACTAGCATGGCATGACCACATCTTTACAAAAGTAAATTCTGCTAATAAAATCCTGCGGCTGATTAAACGGACGTGTGGAAATCAGACACAGTCTGCTGTGATTCGCAAGCTTTACATACACCTTGTGCGGGCCTCACCTTGAATACGCCTGTGAAATATGGTCCCCTCACCAAGCCTTTTTGCGGGACATGATTGAAAGCGTTCAGAGACGAGCCACGCGACTCATGATCAAAGGAAAATCTTACATCGAGCGGTTGAAATCTCTCCATCTTCTAACCCTTTAGTCTAGAAGGACTCTACTTGACTTGATCTTCTTTTACTAATGTTTAAAGGGACTCTTAAATACTAACTTATCTAGTTTTATTATTTCCAGAAAAAAATGCAGCATATGAACTAAGAAATGCTGATTTGTCAATTAAAACTCAAGATGCGAGAACAAACATGCTAAAATATTCCTATTTCCATAGAACAGTTACAGCCTGGAATTGTTTACCTATGCATGTCAGAAAGTCTGAGTCTCTTTCTGATTTTAAGAGTCTTTGTAAGGCTTATTTATACCAGTTAGACACAGAATTAAACTAATTTATTATTATAATTATTATTATTATTATTATTATTATATTATTATAAATATATAAAGGTCTGTGTAGTGTTTTCCTTTTTTGAGTGGCCTTTTGTAAGGGAACCTGTTCCTGTTTCTTGGCCTACCCCTCAGTTTTGTATATATGTTAAGTTTGTTCAGAAAATGATTAAAGTAAAGTAAAGTAAATAAACTGTGGTGCTGCGTAGGTGTGGGTAAACAAGGTAATTTGGTAATATCAACCAAATTGAAATTGTAAATTGGCCACCGTAAAGAGCTACAAAGCTGACGTTTCGAGTGTTAGCCCTTCGTCAGGGTGAATGGAAGAATTTTGGTTGTTCGAGGCCCAAACACTTGACTCGAAACACTTTAGATTCGAAAGTCTAACTGGACTCCGCCAGAGGGCCAGTTTGCATCATTAGATTTATTTATCAAGAAATGTCACCACGACTTTAACAAGCTTACTTTCAATTGTAGTACCAAATTTTCCAATCTTACCTCTACCAGAAAGAAGCTTTGTGGCAACTTTCTGACACCTCTTTTTATCAAAAGGTTAACAAAGATCTCCCTTCCATTAATCAAAACACTGTCAAAAATACAATTAACGAACTCCTAGACAAGACTAAACAAGACAAGACTAAACAAGAATTGCTGGCCACTGCAAAAAATCTCAACATAACCACTCCTAGAACTTCTTGTATTTACATTGTACCTTAAATTCACAAACATAGCAACACAGGTCGGCCCATTGTCTCGGCTTGCAGTTGCCGTACCGAACTTATTTCCAGCTCTTTAGACAAAATTGTAGCTCCCATCGTCAAAACTTTACCATCATATATCAAAGACAACCAACAAGCTCTTCAATTTTTTGGCGACTTTAATTTCCTTGGCCAAAACATACTTGTTTTCACTATGAACATTACATCTCTTTATACTGTCATTACTAAGAGCGAAGGTCTTTTGGCCCTCAAACATTTTCTTGATCAACGCGCTGTTAAGGAACCTAAATCTGAAACAGTACTTCACATAGCTGAACTAGTGCTCACACTCAATTTTTTTTCATTCTGGGACAACTTTTTCAAACAAACCAATGGCGTAACAATGGGTACCAAAAGGGGTACCCATTGGCTATGCCGATCTCTTTGAAGGTTTTGTCGAACACCAATTTTCTGCCTATGTAACGGCCCCAAACTTGAATTATACGGTCGCTACACTGACGACTGTATCGGCGCTACCTCCTCTACTAAAGAGGAGCTAACTCAATTCTTAACCGCAGTCAATTCCTTTCACCCCACTCTAAAATATACCTGGAAAATTTCCTACAATTCTTTATCCTTTCTAGACATCAAAGTTTCAATTGAAGGCAACGGTTTATGTACTAGTGTGTACTTCAAACCTACAGACTCACATAGTTACTTGTTGTATTCATCTTCGCATCCATCTCATATCAAGAATTCCATTCCCTTCTCTCAGTTTCTAAGACTTCGTCGTTTATGTAGGGATGACTCTGATTTTTTTCCACAAATCAGAGTCAGTCCTTTCATCATTTCACAACGCTGAATAAATGTCAGGACCCAAACGATCCATTAAGATCACTGATCACTTCACGTGCACCTCAGCCAACGTCATCCATTGCATAACTTGCACTTATTGCAAAAAGATATACATCGGCGAAACAGGAAGACGACTACGTGACCGATTCCGAGAACACCGTGACGACGAAGAAAGGAATGACAAGGACACATCAAAACCAGTCGCTAGACACTTTAATCTACCTAATCATTCTAAACAACATATGGCAATCTGCGGTCTTTCCTCACAGTTGGGTAGCTCGGAAAGCCGCAAAACTCTTGAACAAAAGTTTATCCTTCATATCGACACTTTTAGTCCCACAGGTATCAATGAACGCTTTTCATTCTATTGATTTATTCGTGTTTTTCTCGTCACCATGTTCCCACCAATAGCGTAGCTCCACTTTCTTCATATAAACCCACACACAACCCACAATTCCTCCATTCGCTCCATTTGTTCTTGTTCTTACTCGAAAACATGGAGAAAAGTTTTCACTGTAGACTATTTGTTGTGGTTGTTCCGATCGCACCTGTTTATCGCCTCCTATTTAGTTGAAACAAAATTGCTCAAAATTTGCAACACTTTGTGATTAAGATAATATGATTATTGACTGAGTTCCGTCAGGCTGGACGGAAAAATATTTGGATCTTGGTAATGTTATTCGTGACTAACCGCATGACCTCTGGCCTTTCACTCACTCATTTATTAGCAGGTCCGGAATCTGCCTTTGTCGTTATTTTTCCTATGTCATAGACTAGCTACGTTACTTTTTTTTAGCATACGTTTCATGATCGGCTGAAATACCGATGGTAGTTTACAGGTATTAGCTCTTAAGGGCGTGTCTCTGTAATTTCCAACCACTCGAAATTGGTTCAAAAATAAATCTTGCCTTAAACTTTGCATGTGGATAAGGAAACCATTGCCTATCATTGGGACAAAAGTGGTTTCCCTCAGATTTCAAAAGTTTTTTTATTTTTAAACAATTTTCCGCACGTAGGTCGAATCGTGAGATTGACATCATTTGTGTACACAAAATGAGCAATCTTTATTAGGATCTCACGCTGTCAAAAATGATTTAATACGAGAGATATTCTGGAATACAACAGTTTAATACATTAACTTTCCAAGTGTGATCACAATGGTAGAGTATCTTGATAAATGTATATACCGTCGTCACGTCAAATATGCCACTACTCGACTAAGCCGAGAAGTGGTACTTTTTAAATTGCGATTTCTCCGTTCTGGGACAAAACTAGATATCAGGAGTTACACACACTCAACAACCGTGCATGAGAGCACTATATTCCGTAAAAATGTCCATGGCTTTTATCGCAGGAAAAAAATAAAGCGAAGTAGAAATGTGGGATTTTCACATACCTGTACAGCGCTGCTTTCGGTAATTGGCATTCGTAATTATCCACAATGAATCACAAAATAATCGCAAATGAAAAGCTCGGTGCACTTAATAATACTGTAGAATGTCTGTAAATCAGGTTTCATTGTCCGAAGGTCCAATGATTCCAAGGATTTCTTTCCGGGTGCGAGTCTGTAGGGATTTATGTCATTCATTCTGAGTGACGATTCAGCGGCACCGAGTATTTGTATAGTGTTGCCTTCTGTGGATAGCAAACAAACAATAAACTCATTTGAAAACCATCAATGAACAGCTTTGAGAATTATTTAGTCCAGATAACGAGCGCGCAGTCTACACGGTGTTTCAAGTGGAACCATTTTACAAATGCTCCAGACACACTTGTTTTGTTTTCTTTGGTTTTCCAGTGGGATTTGCAGGGAATCTCCATGGTGCTAAGTTTCGATGAGCTAACTGCAGATATGGGTATGTAGCAATTTGAATAACACGAGAATTTTCCATAAAGGCTTTTAAATCTGATAAGCGAGCGTGATTGCATAAGGTGGAAATAATTTAATAAGTGTTAGTTTAGATACTGAGCTTGGTACTGGAAGCAGATGATCTATGAATATTCCCACCCATTGTCCTACTTTTCCCTTTTTTTCCGAAAATTGTGAATAACGGCAGTGACTGCGACAGACAAGCATTTAAATATTTCACAGTTGCAGTCCTTGACAAGCTTTTAGCGATTATTAGTTTGACTAAGCATGAACTTGGTCACATATTAAGATTTATTACATCGCTGGCAGCACCTGTGGTCAATATGAAGCGAATCCTGTGTTCTTATTCTTGGGTTTCAGGTGACGTCACAAGCTTTGCTGAAGTTAGTGTCCGCCATGTTGGTGTCCCTCGGATGTCAAATTTATGAATAATTAGTCTATATCTATAGTGAAGCCCTCTCTCTTATCGCCGTATTATTTCGCCTACTACATGAATATCCAGAGAGTTGAAAGGAAAGATGTTTGCAAAAGATCTCGGTCATCGGAGTTGACCCTGCAAGCATACCAGCCGAGAAGTTCAGTCCAAAATGCTTGCCTCCTGTGGAAGTGTCGGACTTGCTGAGTTACCTCGTTCTTGAGACCAGCTTCTGCAGTTGGAGCGAGCGCATTTGATCCAGTTAACTGTGAATGAAAAGCTCAAAATTGACGGCAAAAATGGAGGAAATCTAAGCTAAATGAAGTCTTGTGTTACTCTAAAATGTTTTAGTACTCAACGATCGGACGATTTTGCGAAACGTGCAACTTGCGGCCCTGTTTTTGCTGCTTCAGTTGGATCAAGACCCAAAAGGTCAAAATACACGTGGCATTACCAGGAGTGATCATGAGTCGAGTTTATCTCTTGAATTTTCGAGGGGTCTAAGTTTTCGGGGTCTTAGGTCTGAGTTCTAAGTTTTCGGGGTGTGAGTTTTCGTGACACCCCAAGCTCGCTTGCACTCAGGTAAAGTGCTCATGGATTTTGCCGACATATGTCAATGAAGTGCCGTATGCGAGGGCTAAAGACATCAATTTTTCATCGGCCAAGAAGCTCAAAGAAAAGCTCGACCAAAAAATCGAGGATCTACAACAGCCGCAAGCCTCGAACCATACAACAACTTTTAGTTCCTCCTGTTCTTCCCCTTGATTTGTAATGATCTTAGTATAGCGCATTAGATCATATATCTAATGAATTTTGCGCTAGAGAAATATTAAATATATTAAATCATTATGCGAAAAAATCCTTAGTCCTTATGCTTTCCACTTTTGTTCGAACAGCCAACAACAATGCATAAAACCATCCCTTCTTTCTCACATGAACTCTTCGTTAGATACGGTTTGTTTACGCTCGAGGGACACCAAGATGGCGGATAGTAACCGTTGCTAAGCTATTGGTCACGCGGGTGAAACCCAAGAATTGGCTACCCTAACGGGCAAGATGGGCCCGTCTTGTCAGCTAGGGATGCCTGCATTGATACGAGCATGAAAAAAATTGAATTAGTACTAAGTTCGTAAATATTGGGCAATGTCGGCAATGGAGACGCAAAAAGCGGGACAGATGGTAGTCAAAACAAAGAAAACAGAAACGACTCTCGTGGGTTTATTGTGCTACAAACATAGTTGGTTTTCTTTCCCGGCTCTCGAAGTAAACAAGTCATTCTAAACTCTTAATAAAGGGAGATCTTTTGCTAGATACAAAATCCTTAATTTATTGACCAAGCTTGTCACCCGCGGTCAGGATGGCTGGATATTAGCCTCGTTCTATTTTTGCATTTTTATGGCCGGGACGAAGTCGAGGTTCATAAAAATGCAGAAAAAGAACGCTTTGTTTGGGAAATGTTGCTTACTTCTTAATGGCATATGACGAGCAAAGTCAGGATAAACCTTGCAAAGACCAGTTTTAAGTAATTGATTAATTACTTTTTGATCGGTTATTTTAGTTTTTCCCGCATCTCGCCAAACCAATACGTATTTCACTTTCTTTCGTAAGTGCGGATGACAGGTCGCAAACACTTGTTGTGTGATAATGAAATGTCATGAGGTAAGCTATCGCCTCGCGTGACTCTTACGCTTCTTTCGTGCTAAGGAACCTCCTGCTTGTATCCATAACTCAATAGTATACGCTGGGGTGTTTACTATTTGTTAAATAGAGCCATTTCTAAATTTGTAATTTTTCGTCGTTCGAACTTTGTAATGTGATGCACGTAACATGAAACAGATTTAATCCCAGAAACATCTGAATAGATGTTTACAACGCAAATCGGAAGTTACCTTGAGGAGCCACGAGAGTGAAAGCAGTTACTTTCTTCCCGTTATGGTGGCAGTTAAGAATCCATTCTTCATCTGTTTTTTTTACTAGTGAGAAAATCGTGCATTATTTCCTTCTTTGAACCCCACCTTGGGCAATTTAATGACAGTTGCCATACTACGACGACGATTTCAAACTTTAATCCTATGATCAACAAAGGTAAAAATCGTTCGACTGTGGAGCTTGGTTATGAGTGCTTTCTGTTTTTACAGCCTTGGTTTCCTTAAATTACAATTACATTGTGATGGAAAACGAAACTAACGGTTTGGCAGACTCATTCGTGGTCAGACATACTGCAGACCCTGCTTTACGCTTAGAACTGCTTCCTCGTAATCTAAATGGCTCACGCCATGAACAAGTCGCAGAGATGGGGGCTGAGGTAAGAAAGATTGAATCCAGCATTGCCTTCGGGACTACATGGCCCATCGGCCGGGCTAAGATCGCAGCTTTCACTGACTGACATAGAAAATTAAAAAAAAATGAGGACAAATGATCCGACTTATTCAAGAGCACAAGCCAGGTAAAAAATTTTGCAGAAACTACTTTAGAGAATTGCAAACTAAACTAAAAAAATCGTTGTTGTTTTCGTTGCTGTTACTGCCTCCAAGAGGTGTTTTGTTATATCTTTTTTAGCAAAAATACTGCCAATTTTTTTTATTAAAAAAAAACTCTTAGTTTTATGAAGCATTCAAACAGCTTCAAGCGATTTCATTTAAAACTGTGGCATAAAAGGAGCATTCCAAGCGATTAAAATGGGTCAACATCGCCCGCTCGAGCTAACCATATAACAAACATTTTTGAAAATTATCTTATTTTGTTTCATTTCTCCAGATCACGAGGTCAAACAGCACTGCTACCGACTCTCCTGCGGTGAGTTCTCCTGCCGTAGTCTTCCCCACGAATTTTCCAGATACAAACCTGTTTGCAAAGTATCCACTGAACATGAGACCCTGGAATGTTGAGTCTCTAGATTCGACCAACAACAGCACTCTTGCATTGGTGCAAGGAATTGCCAGAGCAATGGTCCAGATGAATAGGAGAATGCGGGAAAGAGAACAACGGGAACAACGTCGAAGGAAGATTAATATGATTCTTGTCATTTTTCATTCAGCCGCCGCTGCCCCATTTGCCGTCGTATGCTGTTTGGTATGATGTAATGCGCCAAATAGACAGATTGGATATTGTTTTGAAATCACAATCGGTTATCAGAAGACTTAAGTGCTTTGGTAATTAAAGTCATCGAAAGCTATTTTTAATAACATAAAGAAAACATAGTAGTTATAAAACGGTTTCGAATATTACACCAACGAATATGCCCCAACTCAATTCTATTTTTGTGGAATGGACATGCAATGGGATATTCAGCAGCGTAGCACGATATGGAAGAACAGTGGCTAAAATAATCAATACGACAAACCTGCAGACTTCATATTGAATGACTTGGAGCTCAGATTCTTTATCGTACACGATCCTGGAAACGCAGTCAAAGCTCTTCTAAAGTGTTTTATTGTTGAAAAGATTTCTACTGTGATTGATAGTATCCAGTGTCCAAAGAAAAATATTTTAATCTGGTGTACTTAATTGATCTTAATTTTTTTATGTGATTGGATTAGGCACTATCTTAGAAATACAACTTGTCTTACTTTCCAAATGTGACTTGGTGCACAGTTGTAATATTTGGTAATATTTGTGTTTACCTTTGTCATTGTGCTCATCATGGGCACGGATGGCAGTCAAAGCGTTTTTGTGCGAAATAACAAATTGCTGTGTTTATATTAAAATCCCAATAGAAAAGTTTGTGTTAGGCAAAGAAATCTCTAAAAATATCTTTTAAGACCCTTTATTGCAAACACTAAGGATGCATCAATTACGCAAAAAAAACAAAATGATATACTGAAACATTATTTACAGTGTACAATAAAGACATATCACAGCTATACTTAAATTTGTACTGACTTAAAAATTTTTCCTTATGGGAAAATCACATGCCAATTTTTCAGCATTACAGTGAAACTTTAGATAGCGTTGTGTGCCAGTAAAATCGGAATTACTTCTCTCCATTTTACATTTATATATGGAAAAACTTCACAACTAAAATAATTCAGTTTATTACATTTTACAAGGCATACATTTTGTGTAGGCCAGGAGAACAGATTCAATGGAGAACTAGACGTCAACTTTTGTTACCTCCAAAGATCCGGTCACAACATCAAAAGAGGTGCTCTATGGTTTCATGTTTACTATCACAGAAAAAGCACTCATCGCGATCCCTAAAACCCATCTCTATAAACCGGCAATACATTTGTACCAATATTTCTATGAAATTTCGTAACTTGAAAGCTTCTTAACTTGCTGGCACTTGTGCATAAGAAAGGGACTCTGTATTGAATTAAAATGAGTTCTTGTTAATGTACTTCAGATAAAAAACAAAGGAAATTACATGGCCGCGCGGAGATACGACTTTTATCTTCGAGTGCGGTAAGATACTTTCAACACGAGAAGATAAGATTCGTATCCCCAAGCGGTCATGTAATGTTCTGTTTATTTTATAGATACTAATGACATTTCCACATAAAACACAACTTTTCCACATCACTTTCCGAGACTTCGGCAAATCTTCCTGGATGTTCTTCAAGCTCGGAAAACATATCGATGTGAAAATTTGGCAGCTCATCGAGAAAGTCACCAGTAACTGTACCGTCTCCGCACGTCGAAGCCATTTTGTGAATGAAATTTCAAAAGAACCAGCCATGCGTCTGAGCGGGAACCTCTCTTGTACTTCTTAAACCTCTGATCGTGTTAGTAACCATGGCGACACCAATAACCTCACGTGTGAAAGATAAAAATAGTATCTTCACTGCGCGCGTTGAAGATCTGATGTTTTAGTCAAAGAAAAAACTGAATTCTGGTATTTCACGAGTATGATCTATATCATAATGTTGGATACACGAGCCCGTAACATGCTAACATCGTAAAGAAATAGAAAACTACTTGATTTGTATTTTTTAAGTATGATTTTGAAACATAACCGACAAGTTAGTAGCTTTGGCGAGAAACAGTCCCCCTTGGCTGAACCTAATCATCATGGAATACATGCAATATTTTATAAATAATCGATGATATTAGTTCCAATTGTGGTTTTTTTTTTCTAGAGACGGTGTCGTTCCAAATGAGTGTCTCATATTCATTACCAAATAATAATAATTGAAATTAATATAGCGCAAACTCCATTTACATGATCAAATGCGCTTTACATGAAAATAAAGAATATGTAGGAAAAAATATATGTATATATGTAAAATTACAATTTTCCTAATGAGACAAGAAATTAAAAAGCACTAACCAAATGAGATAGAATATTAAAAAGCACTAAGCTAATGAGATAGAATGTTAAAAAGCACTAACCAAATGAGATAGAATATTAAAAAGCACTAAGCTAATGAGATAGAATATTAAAAAGCACTAAGCTAATGAGATAGAATATTAAAAAGCACTAACCAAATGAGATAGAATATTAAAAAGCACTAACCAAACGAGATAGAATATTAAAAAGCACTAAGCTAATGAGATAGAATATTAAAAAGCACTAACCAAATGAGATAGAATATTAAAAAGCACTAACCAAATGAGATAGAATATTAAAAAGCACTAACCAAATGAGATAGAATATTAAAAAGCACTAAGCTAATGAGATAGAATATTAAAAAGCACTAAGCAAATGAGATAGAATATTAAAAAGCACTAAGCTAATGAGATAGAATATTAAAAAGCACTAACCAAATGAGATAGAATATTAAAAAGCACTAAGCTAATGAGATGGAAGATTAAAAGCCCGTTTAAAAAGGTAGGTTTTCAGATTACGTTTAAAACTAGAGAAGGAGTGAAGGCCAGTGATGTTACTTGGTAAGTCATTCCAGAGACGTGGTGCAGCATAGGAGAATGCCCTCGCTCCCAATGTGGGTAACATCTTACCACTTAGGACGTTGAGCAGAAGTTTTTGATTCGACCTTAGCTCATATTTAGTGGGAATTTTAAAGCTAATAAGCTTAAAAATATAGCCGGATGCCATACCGTATATTGCCTTAAAACACAATAAAAGAATCTTAAATTCTACACGGTGCCTCATTGGTAACCAGTGAAGCTGGCAATATGGCTAAACTTAGGTTGTTTAAAGATTAGCCTAGCGGCTGCATTTTGAACCCTTTGTAGTTTGTAAATTTGTACTTGTGGTGTACCATAAAGCAAGCTGCTACAGTAGTCCAATCTGCTGGTAATAAAAGCATGGATCAAAGTCTCTGTAGAGTTTGGCGATAAGTACTTCCTAATGCGTCAGACAGTATGAATATAATAAAATGATACATTACAGACTTTGTTTATATGAGCATTCATAGATAGTTTGTCGTGAAGAAAAGTACCAAGGTTTTTGACAACAGATGATCTTTCAATCTGGGAACTTCCAACAGTAATCGAAGAGATGTTAATTTTTGACAGTTGTTGCAGGGTCCCCAGAATAAGAAACTCAGTTTTTTCATCGTTGAGAAGAAGTTTATCGTGCTCCATCCATAAGCGGATATCATCTAAGCAATTTTGACCGAAACTATCAGATAAGGTACCACAGATGGAAATGCGTTGTCAACGTGCCGTCAGATAAGAAGAGAACCATTCAAGTGGTGTACCAGAAATTCCAAACGAAAATTGAAGCCTACGTACAAGTACATTGTAATCAACCGTGTCGAAAGCGGCTCTTAATCGTTCCTCTTCATATAAAATTATCAACTGGTAGAAACACAGCTCGTTCGATTACTTTGGAGATGAACGAAAGATTACTCACAGGCCAGTAATTCTTATAAACAAGATCTATTTTGGCTTTTTTCAGAATTGGCAGAACAAGAGCTTCTTTCCATACTGGAGGAAAATAACCGCTTTGAAGTGAAAGATTGATTATTTTGGTTATAAATGGTAAAAGAACATCGATAGATTTAACAAGTAAAGGTGTCGGAATTGGATCGAGAGCGCGTGATTTCTTGGCCATTCCCATGATGACGTTGTAAACCTCGCTTTGTGTGAGAGGTTCAAAACAATTAAATGGCAACGAACATAAATGTGAGTTCTCTGATAGCTGACAGTTCTCACGTTCTTGAATGGTACATTCCTTGAATTTAGATCTAATATTGCTAATCTTTTAAACAAAGAAGTTTCCCATCTCATTTGGCAACATAGATCTGTTTTTATGAGGAGGGAAGGGCACGTCAGACTGATGATTTAACAGCTGTTTTTGATGCCTCGAATAACTTTCCACTATTTTCTTGCATAAAGCCTTGATAAAAATCGAAGCGCGCCTTTCTCATTAAGTCAGTAGCGAATTTACGTGCAGATTTATATCGTATCAAGTCATCCAAAGATTTCGTGCGGCGCATACATACACACATCCTTTATTTGGTAAAGCAGGTTGAGGAAATGGCAGCTAATGCTGATGTGAATTTCATTATACCAAGGTACCCGCGGTCTTGTGCCAATTATCTTTCTTTGAAACGGTGCATGTTTATCTAGAATAGCCCCCAACATCGCCAGAAATCCAGGACATTTTGCTCCCGCATTCATTGGTCAGCGGATTGCAGTCGGATGAAAACAAAGATGGCGGTCAAGACAAATTCAACATAAAATATTGAACGATTTAAGTTCTGTGGACCTTCTTTATTGAGAAAAAAGCAAAAGAAAATCAACTTTGAACTGATCTCTTGGTATATTTAAGGCAGAGCGACTTATAGCAATTTGCTGTCTGATGTAATGCAAGGGGCAGTCTGTACTCTGTACTAAGCTTCAATGTCCACTCAAACTGGCTTTTTTTGTAATCGTCTAAGATGTCCGAAATTTTGGAAATTGTATCTTAAACCACTTGCATTAAATAATGGGAAGATCTAGGCAAATCGTACTTTTTCTCCCAGTTGAAAACACAGTTCAACGAACGTACTAATACAGATCTCTCTGATCTGCTTCTTAATTTTCGCCCTAGAAAATTTTTATTCAAGGCTCTACTTTAGTATGAGGGAGTCTGGATTGAGTTTATTTCCCGTCAAACATTGCTGAATTAGAAAAACAAATATGGCGACAGTTTGAAAGTTTCGCGGAGGGTTTTTCTTTTACCGCTTTCCCTTCTGGTGCGTCCTCAATGATGGTCTCAGATCACAGACTCCACAGAGCAAAAATAGCAGTTTTCAAGCTCTTTTGGAAGTATCTCATTGTCAAGAAATGTCTCTTTTTATGGACGACTTGCTTACTTCGAACTTCCCTTTATTTAATGCGAGTCGGAGCTAGTTGACTCCCTGGAGGGTTGCTCCTCAAATCGGCGATCCTTTGCCATGGATTACGCTATATTTGAAACAGAATAGAGGTAATGGCTAGCCTCGAATATCGAACATTGCTGACTTTGCTGGAAGTAAGTAGACAATCAGCTTTTGAATTATTTTTATGTTAGAAGTACAGCTTAATCTCTACTGAACATGTTTCGAGTCGGAGCTAAGGAATAATCTTACTCGTATTTGTGGTATTTTGGATTTTTGTTGAAATCCCATACGTTTCCTTACACGATTTGGCCGCCATTAACTTCTCAATACGCACGCGCGTCCGGCATTTTGACCCAAATTTCTGGCAATGTGTGTTGTTGTAGCAATTTACAAGTTCATCCAGCACTCTCGGGGTATTTTGGCAAAGTTCAGAAGCCGTTAAATTTTCGAAAAACGAGTCTAAGTCAATTGAATTAATTTTCCTGTAAACTCTTTTCATTTGATGTAATTTCTGTTTTGACCATTTGGAGAGTTGTTATGACAGAGGAATGATCCGAAAAAAGATGGTCAATAACAGGTGATCCCCAGATAATAGAATTTGATGCACGAGTAATCATTAAGTCAAGTGTGTGACCATGCTCATGTGTTGATTCATCAACGTGTTGGCAAAGGCCCATCGACTCAAAGAGATCCAACAATCTATTTGCATCGGGGTCATGAGAGTTGTCGACGTGAATGTTAAAATCACCAGTTATCACCAAAGGTTCATTCGAAATGATTAAAGTTTCCAAGAGTTCCGTAAAGTCCAATAAAAAAGGAGTTGGTAGTTACCGAATTCCTAGTTGAGTCAGGCGGACGGTAGAGAACAACGAGTCGAAATTTGAGTCCACCAGAGGAAACTATCAGCTCTAAATACTTGATTGAACGAAGTTCCCTTGCTGCAATTGTTTGAACATTTAAATGCTCTTTGAAGAGAACTGCTGTTCCTCCGCCTCGACGATTTTGACGTGAATGACGTGAATGATCAACAATGATTAAGGTTATGTGGTCTTGTTCTTCAGGTGAGAGTAATCCTGGGAAGGATTGTTGGCGATAGTAGAAACTGACGTTTCGACAAACGGAACTCATCATCAGAGCCGACCTACGCTATGACTGTCAATCAACCACGTCGGTTATTCAGATCAAGTAAAAAATATTTGGTGGATCCATTCAAGTCATATTAAGAAAAACGACCGACTAAATTTTGCTGATTCAAGAAGTGTTTCTGAACAAAAGTCGTGTCTGTCACTTCAAGTTATAATTTATGAAATGAAGGACACATACATAAGCGTGGGGAAATCTTTAACCGGACCTTCTTTAATAAAGAACAAGATCGACATTGAAAAATTATTTTCCAAATCTCTGGGTTGATAGTAAAAAATGTCCATGTTTGACAACTGTCGATGACATTTTGAAGTTTGAGTATTGAGATCATAAATCACCGGCACATGTTTCGCCTAAACCTACTACTTTCTATTCGTATTTGAAATGTCAAACGTTAATCAATATAAAAAGGGCTGATCAGTCGAATTAAATAAAGGTTAAATAGTAAATGGATTAGAACCCTGAGTAAAATGTGATGATGTAGGCTGATCGTCCGGGTCAGAAAAGTCCCGAGTAGGTATTACTGATATTTTGACAGTCATAGCGTAAGTCGACTCTGATGATGAGTTCCGTTTGTCGAAACGTCAGTTTCTACTATCGCCAACAATCCTTCCCAGGATTACTCTTACCTGAATAAGAAAACCACATAACCGTAATCAAGGCATGTTAGAGAATTTTTTAACACTATATGAACACAATATGAACGCTAAACAATTAAAAAAGGAAATTTCGTGAAGACTATTCCTTGAAAAATGTTCACGGTTAAAAACATCTACTCAATTGTGTTCCCTGGGTCCTCTCTAATTTCTTGATGGAAGAAGAGGAGGGCCTGGGATAGAGGTTGTCAATCACTCATTGCCACCTGTCTGACTGTTTAGAGGATGACGGCAGATTGGGCAGCTGCGACTGCAAATCAAAAGGAGAGACTTCGTAATCCAACTTTCGTCGAGTAAAGGTGAAAAAATGTGCAACATCACGGTTAAAAGTAAAAGAAGCTGCAAAGCTCACTATCGACCTGACATTGCTGTGGATTCAGAACTGTTCCAAGGCTGCATGCAAAGAGAAATATTCTCTCGAGTATCTTTGACCAAAACCAAACTGATCACAACAGCCAGTTAAAAGTTAACTCATAAGGAACCTGTGAGATTCGATCTAAACAGATCTGCCCTGAGGAAGGAAACACGCCCAAAACAGCCTCGATGGCATTTCGTTTTGTGCTTGAATGATCGAGAGGTTGGATCGAGCTGCTTGACCAATCGGATGACATAGTGGAGCAAAATCAATGCAAAGCAAAATCAATTTCGACACTTCATTGACAACTTCCGTTGGCACAGTCGGAGTTCGAGAGATAGACAGAATTAGTCAACTGCTACCTTACCTCCACCACAACTCCACATACGAACCTGATTCAGAGCTAAAGCAGACTTTAAGCGTTTTTCGTTATGTTAGTTTATTGATGAAAATAATCATGTCACTTTGAGCATACTTACACGCCATTTTGTATCATTGCAATTGCACACTCTCTGTGAACCTTGTGCGAACATGGCAGGATTTGACAACCGCTGAAGGCGTCCTGGAAATAAAGGTTGAAAGGTGTAAAGTATCTTCAGGTATTATCAATAGTACTTTTAGTACAATTGGTTCTTCCCATGGGTCTAGAAACGCCTTCATATACGCTGAGAACCATGCTAAGAAGAATTAAAGTGTTCTCCTTGTATGTTGCCAGATTTCTTACTCGTATGTATCAGATGTCAATTTCTGTGTCCAAAGCAAGACTATTTTTACGAAAAGAGGGAGAAATTTATTGGCAAATGTTCATTCTGGCCAGTTGCAGTCAGGCGTATTTATTCTCTATGAACAGTTTTTGAAAATCCACACTTCTATGTTTAAAGAAAAGAAAACGGTCAAATGTATGAATGATACAAAAAGAAAATTACCTTAATAAAACCCAGACTCGTCGGGAGTGAAAATTCTTCAGATGCTTAATATTAATTAAGCATAAACACTGACCTACAATTCTAAATCTATAGATGGAGCACAACAGATGACGTAACATTTGACAACGATTTGAAAACAAAAGATACATCTTATGACAGTACAAACGACGACAAAATCTACGAACATTGACAACCGATAAGCAAGCAGACCTGCAAGGAAAAGACGCGGTGAAACGAACAAAACAGAGAAAACCCCTTATCTTGAAGTATTTCAGTAACACAGTGTTAGTACGAAGTGGAAATCATTACCTCCAAACAGATGCAGCACTCGTCATGTCCTGAATTTTCTCGGCAAGAATGTCTTCCTTCCAGCCTTTTGTCCAAACAGACGTTACACACATCACAGTGGAAGGAGCGGTCCTTATAAATACTGAACGGAAAATAAGAACATGACTTCGAAGGTAGATACTCAAGCAAAATTCCACATAACTCGCTGAGCAAGTAAGTTTCCGTTCAAAGTGAAAGCCGTAAATGCGTGCGAAATTTTGAATACAACCTAGAAAACTTATATTTCTACGCGCGCATCGAACAGGCGTTTCTCTCCCTTATTCAACAATACTCTCGCCCTAAGGCTAGCGCCAGAATTATCCATTCCTACAACACTTTGAATTAAAGCAAGCCAATCTTTCCATTACTCTTTTTAAAAGCAAAAATATCATCAAACAGAAAACGTGAATTTCGTTCAAATATCGTTCCACCTACCGGCAGATCCCACATTTTGTGCAGTGATATGGATTTTTGTCTGTGCTTGTGAAGTGTTTACATATAGAACAGAAATATGCCGAGAACTTTGTTTTACATCTGGAACAGGTGTGGGCGTCCTGGTTGATCTTAAAAAGAAATCAACCATTAAAAGTGAATCGCATAAAATTTAGATGCAACATCTCTATTTCCACATTTATGAAACATTTATAAAAATGAATGTCATATCTACATACCTCTTGTTGATGGCTACAAACGGAGCACTCAAGAAAGCATCCCTCTCTTGCTTTGGAATTATCATTTGGACAACCAGAGTTGTTATGGCAACGATGACAAGGAAAGAACTCTCCGCAGCATGGGAACTTGACACGACAGAGCCGCTGATAATGTTCACACAGCCATTGTTGACCCTCAGCACCAGCCGTGTTTTGCGAAGGTGTCTCTCCTCCATCGCTCTTCGGGTTACTAGCTTCTTCTGTGTCATTCCTACAATCCGTTTGTCTTGCTTCCCTTGCCTCCCTCTCTCTTCTTTCACCTGCTATTTGCTCTTTCCTGGCCCGCTCTTCTTTTTTTCTTCGCTCTTTTTCCTTCATCGCCTTTTCTTTTACTTCCCTTTCTTTCAAGGTTTTTTCGACAAAGAAACAAGTTTCGGCCACTCTTCGCTCCAGGTCAGCGAGGGAATCATCATGTGAGTGTGTCGAATTATCGGTCAAGACACCCTGTGCCCCTTGGTTATCAGTGTCCTGATCTGCAAGTGTCCTTGTTTCCCACGTCAGATTTCTGTTCTTGGCTCCCTGTGGGAGGGCAGAGATTTCCATTTCAGGAAGCACAAGACCTTTTGTAATTGAGGAGGTATTAGATACACATGGTGGATTTCCATTCATCACTTTAAAAAAACAGTTTCTCTCCCGTTGTACTTCAGGACCGGTACATTGATTCTTGACTATTCTCTGGTGAGGTGAAAGGGTTGTTTGCGCCAACAGCGTGTCATCATTGACCACAGCATACGGAGGTACTACTACAATCCCCGGGTCTTCACTGGAAAGGGTTTGGACTTGCTCAGCTCCATTGCAGGGAAGAGAAAGAAGAGGACGCGCAGGCACTGGAAGATCACAAACTGTAAGATCGGAACCGAAGGAGCCATAAGGGTTTGGACCTTGTACGTTAGCAAATACCTTTGAATTTTCAAAATGAAACGGTAGGGCTTGAGAGGGATTAAGACCTTGATAGCCTTGCTCATTTGTGAAACAAGACGACCTTTGCTGCCTTGAGAACGTGTTGGAAGACCCTCCACTGGCGTTTTCCGCTGTATTGCACATGTTATCGATAGGAGTGGTGATGCTACTGTCATCTGTGTGACGAGCAAGGAAGCAAGGCTTTATACCAAAGAAATGTGGTTCCTTTTCATCTATGGTATTTCGCAGATCACCTCCTCCTGGTCGCACCTTCTCAGGCTTTGCATCTTTGTCGTCCCAGTAAGAAACTGATTCGAGTTTCTTGTAGCTTAGGCCCCTGTCAGAGAAGGATGGACTTTTTCCTCCACCCTTCAAGCCTAGAAATGTCCCAGGCCTTGCGTTGTGACTTCTTCCTGATAGATCCCCTTTGTTCTTGTTCTTCCTCTCTTGAGAAACCTTTAGCGACCTTGAATCGACTTTACTTTCTTTATTTCGTCGGTTTTCATCCGGGGCATCATTACACCGTGTGGTTGTGGATGGATGACGACTTTGGATTTTCGTTTTATCAGGCGCGGCGTTTTTGACTAAACCATCAACTTCATCATCCACACAATGTCTTAGCCAATCATCAGTGTGAATACGCTTCTCAAGGCGTTTATTACTCTCACTTAATTTACCACCCGTCTGAACTTTCAAATTTAATGGTGGTACGGGTGGTGGTTGATTTGTTTGCTCTTTCTCTATGTCATTGCTACTGGGATAAGCCATGCTAAAGCTCTCTTCCTCTGAATCTGCAAATTTTGGAACTTCTCTTTCGCTTTCCTTCAATTCTGAGGCACACAAAGACACAGAATGCACCGATGATTTACCTTTCCCTGCTGGTTCTGACCTTGCCCTTCTGAAGACCTCATCAATACTTTCTTCAGCGGAGAATGACGATGACGATGACGATGATGATGACGATGACGATGAGGGTAATGATGATGACATACTTACTTCACTAGATGATGACGTGGGCTCCACCAGATTTTTAGACTCATCAGAGTCGCTGAGATCTGTTTGGGTGCTAAGATCAGATGTTGAAGGAATACTCAAGGAATCTGTTTGTGTCCATGATTCCTTCAGGAACGATTGTCTGAGAACCAAGGTTGGAAGAGTAGAAATACGGCCTGGACGTTCGGCTTTATGCTGCAGTTCCTGCGTCTGGCGTCCCTAAGAACAGAACGACTTAAAAAATTATAACATAGCCAAACATTAACTTCTGATCCTACTAGGGGGATTTCAGGCAAAGAAAAGCTGTTTCTTCGTTTAAAAGAAAAAATGTTTAGATTTCTTCGATGCAATACATGCATTCCTGAGATTAGCTGATAAAGCGGTAAGAAACATTCCTACTCTGACCTTGTCATTATTGTGATTTTTTTTACATTGGTAAGCAGCTGGAGTTTACATTTAGTGAATGAACCAACACATGACAAGAGTTCCTCACCATGGTTGAAAACAAGTTTTATGCCTACAGTGATAAATATAACGTTCAAAACACTTACTCTCATAGAAACATCCCTTGCGTTTCCAGGCTGATTGGACGCAATACACCAGGACCTATCACTTTGTGTCTCGAAAAGAATTCCAAAATCACGAGCACATGTTTTCATATTGTCAGCGATGACCATCTCAATAAGAGAGCAATTGCACGGTGGAACTTCCTCTTGGACGATCTCAAATTTTGTTCGGCTTTGAAAAAAGTGAATGAACTGGGTTCTCACTTTAATGGTGTCTTCATGGCGCTGCATTACGATTTTCCCAATGGGTGGACCTTGGATTTCCAACACAAGCTTGCTATCTTCGACCATTACGTTCACAACATCACCAAGCTCTTCCTCATTGGTTAAAATTTGCTTTAAAAGCTTTCCGAATAAAAACTCCGCAACCACTTTGTCCTGCAAGATAAATGCTAGGCTTCCTTTACAAGTGTTCTCTGTCATGACGAGAACCGGAGATTGCGTTTCAAATTCTGAACCATCCCTAGCTGCTGATATTAAGAGTGGCAAAAGGGATAAACCACCAGAAATCTCCGAAAGAGAGGTCTTCGAAGAGTCTAGGAGTTCCAATTCTATAAAATATTGTGTTGCTAACTCTATATTCTGATGACATAAAGTCAAATGGGGCAGACTGTCTTCTACTGCGTTCACACTACACACATTTGTGTGATTCAGTGTTGAAACATCAATTCCACGAATTATTGGACACTCCACAAGAAATCTACAAAATCCTTTCCATTGATTATTATCAGATTTGAGCACCAGAGTTTTAAAAATTTTCGTCGATGCCCTTTCTTCCAACTTGTCATCTTTATGTGGAGATTTTGCAATCTCCTTGCTTTGAAAGTTACCGGGAGCATCTACATTTTTTTTGTCAGAGATTTTTCGATTGCCAAGAGGCGTCAAAAAAATCAGGTCATGCATAAATGGTCTGCCAACATATTGTATGTTTGAACTGAAAAACGCAAACCGAATCTCTTCACCGAGCAATACATGAGTTGCCTGCGTAGACTGTTGGTTTGACAGAGAAGAAAACAAACTATGCACAGCGTCTATCATCTCCCACATTTCCACTTCTACAAACGACTGAAGCATTACTGCTAAAGCAATCATCAAGTTTGTATTTTCTTCGAAAAATATAGTTTTGCTTTCCGGTTTATCAACTCGCTTCGCTTTTCCCTCGATGAAGTTCTTTAACCGTTCGAATTCAGTTTTTAACCTCTCTTGAACTTCCGGGAAGGTTTGGCTCGTCTTAGATTTTAGATGACACACAGCAAAAATCACTTTCAGTAAAATGACTTCAGAGCAATCAGAATGACCATAAAAGATACTTGCATATGTACACGAGAGAAACAGGAAAGTGGTACTTTGTTCCACTCCAAGGTTAAACAAAGAAAGACCAACTTTCAACAAGTTGAAGCTTAGCTTTGCACATAAGTCCTTGGCAAACAGCTGGGAGACGGAGGAATCCACACAATCCTCTCTTTGTGAAAGTATTACTGAACAATCACAGAGAGCGCTCGGTTGGTGATGGTTGAGAACCTTGGTTATTTCCACACCAAACTCAGAAATCAGACTTTCAAACTTTAATTTTTCTTTGTTATCTGTATCAGGAGATGGTGTCCTTCCACCTCCTTGAAACAATTCAATGACTTTTGGCTTCAGCTGACGCTCAAATGAGACCTGGAAAATCTCCTCTACATTTTTCAGAACTCTCTGACTGTAAAATAAAGATTTTTCTTCAAATCCACCGAACGACTCCAGCCTTCCAAGACTTGCATTGCATTTGAGTACATCGGGGTGAATAGCACCAAAAGCTTTGGTGAAAATCTCTAATGCATCCGTAAAACATTGCCTGGAGCGTGCAGTGTTTCCCAAATGAAGGAAAACAAGTCCTTGCTTGAACAGAATAGAAGCAAAAGTTGGGTGATCCGCACCACATCTTTCACGAACAACTGGTGCAAGATAGGAAAAAAAGCTACAGACAAGGTCAAGATTACCTTGATAAAGATGAATGTCGGACACAGTCTCCACAATTGTGATTAAGAAATCTAAGGAAAAGTTTGAACTAACATCAACAAGTTCCTTCAGCCCTAGCAAGGTAGAAATCTTAGTATCAATAGCTGTTGTGGTCCCTCTAGAGGCTTGTAGCATCAAACAAACTAAACGTATTTTCAACAAAATGCAGGTTAACAGACCCTTAATTTGGCGTAATTCTGTTTCACAAAAGGTTTTTAAGTTCTCAAATTCGTCCAAAGCTTTTCTAAGATTTCTGTTACTCAAAGAGGTAAGCGCTTCATTGTAATCAAAAATCGCATTGATTCTTGGTTGTATGGCAAATTGGCCTATACTAGAAAGGAGATCATTTTGTAATTGCCTATCAGCTACGTGGCTCCTCTGAGCCTGATGCACTAGTCGTAGGTTGTTAACTGTTGTTAAAATTTTTTCCTCAATAGCGACATGTACAGAAGGTTTTCCATTTTTGGAAAATATTTCAAGAGCGCTTTGAAGAATTGCTTTTGCCTTTTGGAAACTTCCATTAATTATATACACGCAACCTAAGTTATTAAGGGCAACTCCGTGGCTAACTTCTAATTCTTCGTCGTCGGCTCGCTCAATGTGCTCTTTCTGCTGCTCAAGTGCATTCTTGGCTATATCAACACAAGTCATATTCAATGCAACAGCACCAACTGTGTTGGCAAGGCGGACATAGAAGCTAGGAGACTTCTGGGGCAACAAGACTGCTCCAGTTCGAAAACTCCACGCCACATTCTCTACCGATATCTCCTCCGCATTGTTTACTATTTCTCTTTCCTCTAAACTGGGATTTAAGAAGTCAAGTGGCGTCAACTTTAGGAAATAGTGGTGAGTTTTTTGTAATGATTCTTTCGCTTGAGCTAAGTTCCCCTTTCGCAGATAATTAACTGTCGATATAAGGAATTTAATAACCGAACATCTGTAGCCGATTCTGTCAGGGGTATCCATTTTCCTTGTTTCTAGCACAGAGAAAAAACATTAGGAGTAAACATTTGAAAATAAAATTGTAGTGATGGTCATACTGAGGGTTATGGGCTTATCTAAAGAGTACTTTGCTCCATGATAATTACTATATTCTCATTTAAAACACTCAGATTAAAAAGAAAATTTGAAGTAAACCGATCCACACTTGTGGATCCACACCCGTGGCCTATAATTAAGTTATCTCCCACGTTAGATGAGAAAGACACGAAGGCCTGAAGGAAAAATACTGACCATCCTCTAAAAGCCCGGACATCTGTATATGTTTACTTGAGAGTTACAGGAGACAAAACTCTGGTTTGACGAGGAAACAAAGGGGCAAGTTTCGTTCGCGCTCGTCCCTGATTAGACTCCTATTCCTCGGTTGCTTCATAGCACAGTGGAAATGAAACGGATATAGATGTCTGAGCAATCTTATTATTCTTATGTCAGCCCATGTCACAAAACACTCCTGAGTTTGTTTACGTTTCAATCATTTGACAGGAAAAAACTCAAAAAAACTAGAAACCAAGGGAAAAAACTTAAGCTCCTCTTGTTCGGGAAAGGAAGAGAGCCCCTCCTACTATACTGTTTAAAAAGCTTTCCTTGCAGATTCTTTCTTAGATGAATACCATTACACAATTTACTAAGTCAACGGGTTACGATGGGCAATAGATCGTGAAAACTTATGACGCAAATCGATCAATTTATAATTTCATATGACTTCGTGATTGATCTTTCAACAAAGCACGACTCAAGCATGAGAGTTAAGTTACCAAACCACAAAAGAGAAGCTAGTCAATCGCTTGTGAAACCCCCAAGCTGAAATTGCCCGTAACATGGTTTAATAAAGCAATCATTGAAACAGACGTGGAATCATTAGTCTGATAGAATTAATTTTTCAAACACAATAGAAAGTGTCTGTTACAAATATTCAAAGTTTATTACCTCCTCCGTTCGTTTTCCCGGAATGCATTAGCAGCTTCTGGTGCAGTAACCCCTCCTAGCAAATAAAGATCGCAAAATACAAATTTTGTTAACTAGTGTGCAAGACATACTCCTAAACTGAGGTTAAGTTGGCGCCAAATCTGTTACAATATTTTCATGTGTTTGAAAAGATAACGATGAAATTTCACTGAATGCATTGCAGTGGCGGATCCAGGGGGAGGGTCCGGGGGATCCGAACTCCCCCTATCAAACCTGACGCTTACAACTTTGAGACAGGATCGTATATCACTTTTAACTGGCTGATTGTTTTAATGAATCCAAATAAACGGTAAGCAGCCAAGGAATTATAACGTGCAACCGCGACTGGTGGGAGGGGGTGTGGGGGAGAATTAATTTGCCTCAAAGAGTCCAACAGTCCTTTCTGAACCAAAGTTTGGACTCCCCAATCAAACATTCCTGGATCCGCCTCTGCATTGTAATATTACACAAGCTACGAAGCTGAAATACAAAGTCTTAGATTATTGATATCTACTATAGAGAAATCATCAGCTAGGTAAAAGCGGCCATTGTATAACGAGCCGGGTCGGAATGGCGGACCTCTAATACATTGTACTTCTGTTTTCTTACAGGTAACGAGTTCCCGCCAAAATTGAATGTCTTACGTGAATAGTTTAAATATCCCGCTGACCTGCCAACTCTGACTGTGGATGCTAATTACAAGATGGGCATTTGTGGTTGCAGTAAGCTGGAGCCCTATTCTGAAAGCAATTCTGTACCCTCCGAAAAAAAATGGAGTTGTCGCAGTATTTGCAATAGCATCTGATTGAATTGATAACTAGAGGAAAATAAGCTACGCGAAAGAGACCGAACCCTGTTTTCCATTCTGGGAAAGATTCCTAAACGGGTCCGCAAAGTTGTTTCATGATCTCTACCCCGTACAAGTAATTAGTCAATATAAACTTGAACTTGAAAGAAAAGATGTCAAAATCGATCAAGGAATCAACACTCGCACTGATTCGATTGGGTTTGATGTTATCCTGTTAAGCTAGGTCATCTGAAGCGATGTGCTCTGTGAACTGCTTAGGCCTGCTTTGTCATCACCGTTCGTCGAATTTGCATCAGTGCGGATAGGCCCAGCCAGAAAGAGGATTAATTCATGAAGAACAAATTTACCAGAAGATGAATAAAAACGAATTGGTAAATGTTCGCATTTTGGCTACAAAAATACTAGAGAATTGCAAACTAATCTAGAAGTTCCGAGAATGTGCGGAAGGTACTTGATAGAACCGGAAATGGATTCATCCATTCGCTCAGACTAGTCAAATGCTTAAAATCTTCCGCCAATTGTTGACATTCCTGTATCACTACGTTGGAATCTATAATACCGCAGTTCAAAATATATGAACTTCATATATTCATTGTATCTGATTTATCATCACGGGTTTATTACGATTCAACTTAACGGCCTGCTCCCAGTTGGCTTGTTAGCTCAATTGGTAGAGCGCTGCACTAGTATCGCTGAGGTCAGTGGTTCGAATCCCGTACAGGCCTGATTTTTTTCAGGTCTGATTTTCGCTATTGCATAAATAGCGCTCTCTACTGCGAGGATCGTGCATCATACGTATCTATAATACCGCAGTTCAAAATATATGAACTTCATATATTCATTGTACCAAGGTATATTTCTGTTACAAATGCAAATTTTCTCTTTTTCTGTTATTTGGTGGCTGAAAACATCTCTGCAAAATTCTGAGGGTAGTAACCAAATTCGGCCTCTAGGTTAGTCGTTAGCCATCATTGTTACGGGAGCAGATTGTCGGGGTAAACGCGTTCACGACATGAGTAAGCTCGTTACGTGACAAGAGGGAATTCACTGAAGGTGTCTGAAATATATGGTCTCGTGTTCCGTCCTCCGCAGAGTTCGAAGGTTATTTACGGTTAGCCTCTAGACAATCTCTGATTGTTTGCATTCAGGTTCTCAACAAAAGCGCCCAACATCTTAAAAACCCATATTTGTCTCGAACACCTAAAATAAATTTATGACGATAACGAAAGGAAATGATCAACTTTCCCGAAAAATTCGCCGGATGCTTTTGGTTGGGAAACCACAAGTCCCTCTTGAAGTGATATATTCATTATCCATGTCAGTTTAAAAATGCTTTGTAAGCGTCTGTTTATTTCGTTCTCGTTTGTTGCGCTTAACTTGGTTTTCGAGATTCTTCTCTGTGGTGACTTCAAATTCTCCAAACAAAGAGCCTTCAGTTCTGGCAGGAATCGTTCACATATCCCAACTTAACTTGTTTTCCTAGTACTAGTTCACTTTTATGTTCAGTGAATCGAGAGAACACTGAAAGGCCTCGTGGTTTAAAAAAACAAAGTAGGGAATGAAACACGAAATCGAAAGTTTTTCGGAAATTGTTACCAAAGTAATTCTAATCGGCACTGCGGCACTCTTCTATTTCCTCGTCCCAATGTCGCTTTTAGCACTCCGGTTTTCTGGACCAACGCAGAATACGAAGTTAGCTAGACAGACGCGGTAGTATTGTCTACGATCAATGTCGACATGTAATTGTTCGGAGCGTAATACACAGTTCGATCGAGAGGTAGCAATGTTCGATTAGAACGATAAACCAATTGGTATACCTCTTGTATTGTTTACTGCGATCATGTGATTGGACAACTTTTCTGCGTAAGAAATAGTCACATCGAAGATGATGCAGGTCGGGGCCTGTTTGGGTAAATGTTGACAACAGTCATAAAGTCACTGATATTCCAGAAATTTCTCTTAGCTCACCTATCTATTACTTGACAAGTTCCACTTCCTCATCCAGTTTAGATGGGTTTTAGCAGTGAAAAAGGTAAAAATAATATACCACGGAATAGGGAAGAAACATCAGCAAAGTTTTTCTTGTATAGTTCTTTTAGGCGCACGGAAGCTGTACATGACAACCAATGATTCAAATTCATTACATTCATACGTGGTTGTCCCCATACAAACGGGGAAGTCCCGCGGAAAAAGACTTGCAGGAAGTGGATGAATAAGCCTATCTCTTAAAGTATTCTGAAACAATTCCTTTTGTTCTTATGGTCTGTAATCCATCTAACCTCGAACTGATCCAGCAAGAAAATTTAAATTGAAGACACGAACGACTAATATTTAGATTTAGCTAAGCCTAAAAGCGGAGCTCCCAATACGAAGTGAAAATTTTGCAGTAAAATTTCTTTACATATATTGAAAATTTTTAGCCAAAAATTCATTCAGTATAGATTAAACCCATTAACACTTACGTGTAAAGCGTGCCTGTGAAAAGTCAAAATTTTGAAGAAACCAAGAAAGCAAACACAATGCGTAGTAAATTTTTAAAAAATCATCTTTTCCGAAAAACAAGCTCAAAAGAATGAAGACTAATTAATTTATTTCCGATGAAGAAAGCGATAGGTCCAAGCTACGTTTTAACTAAATTTCAAGATGAAAGTTAAAAATCGCTAAATATTTTCGCATGTGTGCAAATAGGCATGTGTAACATATTTCAAAATGGAATATGCGAATATGTCCGTGAGTGAAGAGATCTCAAGTTCAATGGAATGGGAAGCAAGACTAAAATGGCCAAGAAATATTTCGGGACGACAGATTTATTCAAAACAGTTTTTTATTTGCTATTATAAG
Source organism: Stylophora pistillata (assembly GCF_964205215.1). Classification (NCBI taxonomy): domain Eukaryota; kingdom Metazoa; phylum Cnidaria; class Anthozoa; order Scleractinia; family Pocilloporidae; genus Stylophora; species Stylophora pistillata. Next base: position 11,550,791 of record NC_142526.1, read on the forward strand.
CGAAAAATGTACGAATTTCTTACGCGTACAATGCCCACGCGGTAAAATTCATCGTTGTTTACTTGCCTTCAAGGTCAGAAATTGTGCAGCGTTATATTGAAAATTCTGAAAAAACTTCGATTTGACGCAAAATCTTCTATCAAACAATACTTTTTCAACATATTGTTACTCGAACATAATATTTACCTGGCCATCGAATCGTCAAATTGTCGCTAGGCCCTGCTTGAAGTCGGAAAGTTCGGTTTTCGCTTTACGTCCATAATTCGCATCGTCTTAGAGAATCGTAGTGTCGTTGACTCGAGAGCTTATTCTGTCACCTTTAAGACCTTGAAATCCATTCCTTTCCAAGAAGAGTATTCTATAGTATTGTTACTTTACATTCTGAGTTCCACAAGGTCTAACTCGATCGCAAATGAACGAAAACTCCGACCTGAAAATTTTTGAGGGTCGACCGCGCGGACGCCATATTTTCAAATTTGATCATACAGTATTTTCGTGATAGCATACATGACAGAGGGCACGTACGTACGTACGTACGCTCAGTCAGTCACTTGACAACCAAACGAAAATAGGTTCACCATATTCCATGGGAATGGGGCTCTGCTCGCGCGTGGGAGCCCTGCTATAAACCCGCTTAACTTGATTTCTCGTTCAAATTGTTTTGACGCCTCATTCGTCACGGTGATACTTCGCACTCAACCTCGCATTCAACGGTGCGAGGTTGAGTGCGGCCATAGTCCCCTCTACTAACTATGGTGCGGCCGACAGTCGAAAAGTTGAAAGAGTTTTCAAAGAACATGAGTCTACATGTCCGTGGCAAAAACTTTTTCCCGCTATAACCCCTAAACTTGTCGAGGATCGCGAACTAAGTGAATCTTTGAAAAATCTTCCCGTACTTACGTATTCTAAATAGCTCTCGAGATAAGTTTTATACTTAGAAAACTTCATAGTAATGTGTACATCCGTTTCCTGAAGTCCACTGTTCTCAGAAAGGAAAACGGAAATGGGCTTTTTATGGAGCGGCCCTAGCAAACAATATTTCTGTTACATTCCAAGTTCGTTCATTCCAAACCAGTTGATGAAAGTTCTTCATTAGTATAGTTAACTATTCACGGTTTGCAGTTAAGACAGCCTGCAATAATAGTTCTGTTATAATTGCAAGTTTCCATTAGAAGAATAAATGATCCTCAATGTTATGATACAAGAATGCGTACTTGAGATTTTCGTTCTTTGAATGTCTGTACATTAAGCTTATCATGTTTGATTAAATCAGTAATAGCCCAAGGTGTTCCAGTCCGGTTTCTGAGGTCTTGCATAATTCCTAACTCTTTTTCTAATTTGCTCAGTGTAAGAAGATGAGCTGATTCAGTCAATTTCCGGACTGGAAATTTTCCCGAATGAATACTAAACTGGAGAAGGAACTTGAAAGGTCACACATTTTGTTCATCACGGTAACCGAGCTTAATTTTTCCTTACAGAACAATTTTTTCAAGGCGAAAATAAAACGACTGAAATCACAATTAGATATCCCGATAAAATCATAAACAGGGCACGAAACTTGGTTTAGAATGATGTATAAAGAGAACCTTTTCGTACTATATTTGAAACGGTTTGTCTGGCTGTCTGCCGGATCGTGATAATCCATAGAATTAGCCGCATTGATTTACAGTTCGCAGAAACTAGCCGGGGGGGTACTACCTTATAAGGGCTTAATAGGGACGTGAAGCCAGGGTATGTTTTTCGAGATTTCTGTCTTAAACAGGGTAAGGAATTTATCATTTTTTGTCTTAAACAGGATTTATCGATTTATAAATTTTTGTCTTAAACAGGATATCTTTTCTCGGAAGATAAACAGCAAAATTTTTACAAGCTCTAATTTTAATTAAAATTGAATTCCGTTGATTTTGGCATTGATACCAGGCACATTAAATGTCTTAAACAGGGTATCAAAAATCGGAATTTTGTCTTAAACAAGGTAGGAAAATCAGCGATATTTGTCTTAAACGGGGTCAGGGTATGAGGGGCCGCGCCGCACCTCCCCACCAAGGAATATATCGAGTACCCCCCGGGGAAACTAGCCAGAGTTGCATGCCAGACGGAGGTAGTCTTCTCACCAGCCATGACCGAGGACTGTTAAGCACTGATTGTACCTGCCACACGATATCAAGATCCTGGCTGAAAATTTATCTTCTAAATCTAGTTTGCATGCTACCGCGTCTACAGTAATTATGTAACCCTAGAGAAGCGGAATTTTGTATCGTAAGATCCGAGTAAATCATGCTTACCCGAAGACGAAAATCTGCTCAAATACATTAGTACCCAAAATAATTGTGCAACTTAGTTAGGCCACAGATTACATACCTTATTAAAACACTTTCTTGTTACTGCACATATGCTGGAAATCCGGATCTCGTCACTACCGACGTTCTTGGGTTGGAAGAATAATCAGTGCAACCGATCATGCAATTTTCGTTTTTTCACCCTTGGAAGCGAATTCCAAAACCTGCAGTCCTGCGGTCAAAGTACAAAGACTGTATATCAAAGCTAACATTTGCAGAAATTCTCGACATATTTCGCACCGGCTGTTTGTCAGATAATGGGCAACACGATCGTATGAAAGAAAAGGGTTAATTACAAACCAAAACGACAAAGCTCAAAAATCATTCTACCATTTTGAGTCTCTTATATCTCCACTTGCCATGGCTTGATGATCAAATCGTTTTCCTAACTTATATGATAGCAGGTATTGTGTTCACTAAGCAACCTTGTAGACAAATAGTGCAAAGACAAAGAGGTTTCCATAACATAAGTTTGGTGACTGTAGAAAATAGAATCAGCGCGAACCAAAGCGAAATGACTCGCTAACAAGTTCTAAGAAAGGATAAATTTTAAGTTTTGGATTTAACTGGTCATGGATAATGAAGCTACAAAAGCTTTCTAATTAGATTTTCCTTTCTTCTGTTGAATATTTCAGATTCTTTCTTCCATCCGGTCTGTGTCGTTTTCTGTGTTATTAAACACAACTCAATTAATGTCTTACCAAAATATAATAAATGAGCATGGCCTATCAAAACTTTAACTTGTAGACGTAACCATTCGATTATTTCTTTCATCTTCGGAATGATCGGTTTGTACCTAACCCATATAATACAACATGAAGAAACATCTTTAAAGTTTATTAATCCCCGATTGAAGTTCAACAGCCAACGAGGAGCACGCTATTTACGGACCAAAGATGATGGCATGATGCAATTCTAACAGCCGAGAAAGCCCTGGGGACGTGACTGCGGGACGGCTGTACACAGCTATTGCTCGAAATCGATCGATATTTCCACGTGCACTTTACATGATATCATCACAAGCACCCCGGATATAAAAACGCAATCGACTGCGCATGTCTCCAATCATCCATCCGACAAATTTTGGCTTTTTCTCACTATTGCAAAGAATAGGCTGCTGCCTCGCTAGGGCTAGCCAGCAATAATTCTTTGTTTCCTCTGCCGCCAGGAAGTGAAACAAAGCAGACAATTTCGAAATAGAAATCCATGTCCTAAATTGGAAAACTTGAGCTTAAAATAACTCATGTTTAGGTTCATGTTCGGTCTAAGTCTGTTTATGATGCGTTCATGGGTGACGAATGACAGATAAAACGAAGAAGTCAAAACAAACGACTGTTGTAGAGTAATTGTTACAAAGAGAAGAAAAAATTGGCTGGTTTTTAGAACGAGATAAACCCCAACATTCTCATTGGTTTAAGTTTGCTTTCCCAGTTATGTAAAGCAGTGCTGCTACAGAACTTCGACTTTCTGAAGCTGCGCACTTGAGGGCTTGGGACATTCGACGCAAAGAAAGGAATGAACCACATACTTTCGAGTGGAAATGTACTTCTCTGTGGATGCTTCTCTAATTTGCTTCCATTTTTCGCAAATAATGCACGCAAAGAGTGGAATAGATGGATTACTGCAACATAAAACTACGCCCATCAAGTGAAGCAGGCCTAAAACAAGTGGATCTTAAATAAGTGGCACAACTGATACTTCTTACATACAAATTTGGTTCACAGATTCGTCTGAGATTGGTCGTCATACATTTTAACGACTTTTTGTTCTAGGAAAAGGTCGCATCCTTTTGAATTACTGTCTCCCTTTTAACAAACAATTTCATGAGAAACTAGATGACAAGCTCGCCTAAACTCTCGGTTGAAACCGTTGGGAAACTTTTGAAATTTAAACAATCTCTCCTCTTTACATGCACAGGTAACAGACTACATTGACTTGGACAGTGATCTTAGTTAACTAAGATTTTCTAAAATGAATGATAAAAAATAAAAAGGAACAAAAAAGAATAATTTTGTGATAGTTACCTGGTGTAGCACGATCACATGCAGTGGATGTGATCCTCTTCGCAAACATTAAAACACAATCTATCAATTTCTGCGAAGCCACTGTACTTCCCAGAAATAAAAAAGAAGTGACGTCAGTAATCTTTAGTAGCCCGCATTACCTTTCATGATTCAGGAATGTATCTTGGGAAAGCTTAGTTAACTAAGATCATTGTGTTAACTAAGGTAGTGTGTCATGTGTGCATGTATAATCGTCAAGGAATAAAGCAAGTCGCCGCCGAAGACCGAGTTGTTGGATGCCATCTATAATTTATTCGAAGTTTATTGTTTAATTCTCAGAAATATGGAGGAAGCATCTTTAAGAGTTGAAGTCCGTGGGGTTGGTATCCGGAAATACTATGACCACAAGGTAAGTGGAGGGCGCGGAGATTGTGTATATGATAATAAATTCCCCAATATGATCATGACATTTTCACTTATTCTCTTCCCATCACACTCCATGCTTTCCTCATGCGACATAAGTAAACAGAGACTGGGTCTGAATTTTGTCTGTGGCTGAGTCTTTAGCCCAATAATACAAAATTTAGCAATGAGCTTTTTTAAATGAGTAAGGGGTTATTGAGAGTCTGGAACTATTTCCCGAACTGAATTGCCTAAAAAATAGGTAAAGCATATCTTTCCTTAGGCGCCTCGTTGGCTATCTATCATCTCATATCCAACGCGCGCTCGTGGAATAATTGTTAATTGTTTCGCATCTACGTAAACATGACAACTTTAAGTAGTGCTGTTTCCTTTTTTTCTCATCTTTATTCAGTTATGCGATCCAAGGAAAATCTATTACTTCACTCGTGAATTCTGCATTAAATTGCACTTGAAAATCGCATGCAATTTAATGCGGAATTGCCTCGTCAAGTAATGAATTTTCCTATAGAATCACATCATTGAGTTATATCTCTCATCCTGATTGGTAGACGAAGCGAGGTATTTAGCATGGAATTGCGAGTTAAAAACGAGGCTAAGTGATATTGTTTCGCATCTACGTCTACATAATAGCTATAAGTAATGCTGTTTTTCTCTTTTTGTCAATTTAATTCAGTTTGCGATTCAAGGAAAATCCGACATCGTTATCTCGCTCCTCGCCTCGCGAAATTCCCTCGTCAAGTAATGAGTCTTCCTATAGAATTAGACAACACGAAGCAGAGTACGCTACAGCAGCGCGTGCTCGTGACGTGTATACTGTCCAATAACACAGGCATGGTGCGTACACTATCCTCTTAGTGCCCCTATCAGGCCGGTGATAATCACTCACGTTGGGGAATTTCTTTAAAGTTTTGATTACTTCATGAATTGTACTCAACTCATTCCTATTACCACACTACGAATGCACGAGCAAGCGAATGCAATTTTTGTGGCTTCTACTTCCAGTAAGAGGCAAAGCTACATATGTTGTGGAGATGAGTGAGTGAGTGAGTGCAACAATAGAATTCCGATCTTCACCCGATCAATCTTGATCCAAATTTGACCCGATGTTTCCCGGTGCTATCGTAGTATCTTAGTATTTCGACATTTGCACTCGATACAAAGTTGAGTTTTTTCCGTTTGTGATTTCTCGCTTATAGTCACTGGCTCATTTTGTTCAATTTCAGCAATTCTTGCCATGACAGTACGGAAGACAGCAAAAGATGATAAGCATCTCACAGTCATTTTTAGGATTGCGCGCGATTGTAAAAAACAATACAAATTAACACCAATTATATTAAGTCACATTGTATATAGATAGAGAGAAGAGGGGCTCGTCTAGATTAACTAAATTGTGCCCCTTAAGTTAAGTAGTTATAACAAAAACCTTGTAAATTTTTGGTAAAAAAGTAAAGGAAATTTTTTATAAAATAGCTCAGTAAATTGTCAAGAGATGATGTTCCATTTGTATCGAGCAAAGCTTTCTACACATCTTTTTATAAGGTTTGTCTCTGATCAATTGCGGAATACTATTCCAAAAGAATCTTTCAATCAACTCTACCTCCTAGCATTGCTATAAAAACTCTAGTCTAAACTCTTTTCACTGGTATAAAAACTGTGCTTTAACAGTAGCCACATGCAGTCTTTAACTGTCTATTTTTTAAATACTGTATACTAGACAAATTTACTCCTTACCTGCGGCGTCAAAGACTTCACTGGTTTCCCTAAAGTTTACATGTTTTACATGAACCAGTCAGAAATATAACATCGTGACGAGGCAAATAATGTAGTGTTCAAGGTGCTTTTGATTTTAAAATGCCCTTTATCTTTCTCGACGATATTTTGGTTTGACAAAAAAAAACCGGCTGTTGGCCAGCGGTTTAAAGTTGGGACTTCCATGTGTTTCCATAGCAACTTTTGCATTGTACTCGTTAACCTTTTTATCTATTCACCATTAACCAATCAGAGACGCAATATTTCGTTGAAAATGCAAAAGAGTATACATGAAATAAGCCCGTGAAAGAGCAATATGAGCTATCCAAGCGAGTTTTACAGTTCTCATCTCCGCTGTATGATAATGTTTTAGCTCTTTCCCTCTCATTTTGTTTGATATTGAAAATATAATATATGGTTGTTAGTTAAGGAAGGGAGAAGTCCCAAACTAAACTGTTACACCCCCAACTCCTCAAATATGTTTTCCGATTGAAAGAGAAATTGTCCCGTGCCATGGGTAGAAACTCACCAACTCTCTAGGAAAAAAGCAACTTGAAATGAATAAGAGTACCGCAAGGGAGATATATATGGTTGTTTTCAGAAAGGTTGTCGGAAAAAAAGGACAAAGTGCACACGACAAATTTGACAGGTAATCTAGGTATCAGATAATTAATTATAATTAATTTTAATAAGTGAACAAAATTAATTTGAATAAATAAACAGGAGATAAATGCAAACAGGTACGTGAATACGAGAGGAACAAAAATAGAAAATTAGGTTGTAGACTTTTTTTCTTCAGGGTACTGCATCATCATTTTTATTAATTTTTCATCAAGTTTATAATTAAAGTTCAGTCTTCCGAATATAGTAAAGAAAAAAGCACGCTATGCCTCTTCCTTTCAGTGATGTTTTCTAAGATTTCCCTGAAATCCTGACGTCAAGAAAACTACCCACAATGCCTTTGGGGTTGTCGCCAGCCGATTTTCAGATTACCTTTCTGTGAACTTCTGTATATTTTTTAAATCATCGCTCCGAATACTAGCCAACTGACTAACTAAACCCTCTTTAGTTGTCAGAGGCTCGATCGGTTTTGCTTGTTTGAATCAAAGGATCATTTATGGCCTTTAGTACAACAAGCCTATATTGTCTATATACTAATGTTATCGTCCTCTAAACTGTGGGTTCCTGGCTAATATCCTCAGCCTTGCATCTCTAACACCTTGTACTTAAGCCAGAAAGCTGTTGTGAGTGCAGTCTAATGACTCCACGACACAAGTGGTTGTTTTCAGCCTTCTTTCCGCTTCAAGATCCCCCTCCTGTAGAGAAAATTCAGTACTACTAATTAACCTCCCTCAAATTTCTTTGGTATCTGAAAAGTATCTTACTAAGGCCCTGCCTCTAATCCCAAATGGCAACTCCAAATGATAGTCTGCCCTCCCATAGTAAATTCTGAATTAAACTCTGTAATCGTTTTATGTATTCGTCATGGACCAATCAGAAGCGCGATATTTCGTTTAAAATCTGATAAAGTAACAATAAAATAGAGCCTGTGAAAGTCATATGGGCTATCCAAGTGAGTTTCACAGTTTCTCTCACCACTGTATGATGATAATCATCATCTTCATCGTCATCATCATCATCGTCATCATCATCATTTCTGCCTCTCTCGTTTTATTTCATATTAAATAATATATGGTTGGTGAACCTCATAAGGAATAGGGGAGTCCCAAACTAAATTGGCATACCCCCCAAATCCTCAAATACGTTGTCCGATTGAAAGAGAGCCTGTCACGTGCTATGCTACGACTCACTAACTCTCTTGAATAAATACAACTAGAACTTTTGAAAATTACTTTATAAAATTGTACGCTTTGTAACAGTGATATAAACAACATATCAAAATGAATTAAAGTACGCTAAGAAGATATAAACGGCTGTTTGCAGAAAGGTTGTTAGAGAAAAGAACAAAATACACGCGACAATCTCGAAAGGTCATCTGGGTATTCAGTAATCAATGAATATTACAAATAAATACAAAATTAATATGGACAGAAGACCTAATGAAAAGGGGCTGAATACGGACATGCATAATAAAACGAGGAGAACAAAAACAATAGAAAATTAGGTTGTACACAGTATTTTCCTTAGGTCATTGCAATAGGGTCAGTTCGTTCTTCCTTTTTTTTTTTTTGTTTTCTTCATCAAGTTTAGAATTAAAAGTCAGCCATGCCAGCGTAATGAACAAAAAAAAAACTCGTTATGCCTCTTCTTTACAGTGATGTTTTTAGATTTTCCGGAAATCCTGAGATCAATGAACCGTAACCTGAAAACTACCCACAATGCCTTTGGGAGTTGTCGCCTCCACTCTTTTTTCAGACTACCTCTCTGCAAACAGCTATATATATTTTAATTTCATCGCTACGAATACTAACCAGCTGACTACCTAAACCCTCTTTAGTTGCCAGTGGTCCAATTCTGTTTGTTTGAATGAAAGGGTTATTCATGGCTTTTAGTGTAATTAGTCTATACTGTCCATATTATAATTATAATCTGTTCAGAATATCCACGACTTCACCATAGTGTCACTTTGATTTTCCTGTTTTTTGTGTTTCTTCTGGCATCAAATAGGAATCAAGTTCAAAAAGTACAAAAGGGAAATAAAGATCAGAATTTTGTTATTTTTTGCACCTGATTAATACTTACAGAGATTGAGATTCACATGACATTTAACGTAACACTTGAAAAACGGGCATAATTTTGTCTCAAGACCTTTCACTTTAATCAAGTTCTCCGATATCAAGAGCTAGTTTTCACTCGGGAAATTGGCTAATATTATCATATTCACAGATGGTTCGTCTAACAATTGGCTTGATGCTTTCTTAGTAAAATAGGAAACAAAACAAAATGTAAGTGCAGCTAAGCTTTCTTATGCCTGATTGTTTTATTTGTTTTTTTTTCTTTTTTTTTTTTTTCAACCAGATAACATTCCAGAAATGGGTCTGACGTCTATGGTTTACTGTGCTTCGCAATAACAGCTTAATCTGCTATTTTTTAACACGGTTACTAGATGATTGGTAAAACCTATCAATCAATTAGTAACACCACAATACAAGAATAAAATCGATTGCTAACCTCTCGACCAACACAAGTATGCCGCCTTCTTTTAAGCTGTGGGTTTCTGACTGAGATCCTCAGCCTTGCATCTCTTACACCTTGTACCAAAGCCAGAGAGCTGTTGTGAATACAGTCTAATGACTCCACGACACAAGTGATTGTTTTCAACCTTCTTTCCGCTTCAAGATCCCTCTCCTGTAAAGAAATTGAATAAAAACTAAAAACCTCCTTAAAATTACCTTGGCATCTTAAAAAGTATCCTACATGTCTCAGCTGATTGCAAATGGTAGCTCCAAATTATGGTCTACCCTCTCATTTCCTATCATTTGATCATAATCACTAAATCCCAGGGTTGTCCTTGAGTTTAGAAGCAGGCATTACTTGACCCAGTATAGCAAGACAGCAACTGACACCTTCTCCCTTAATATTGAGTGAACGCAGCTGTAGCAGGTAAGCGCTATAGGTTATTGCCCTTATCATGACAGTCCTTATTCTTGCATTTACGGAATGGCCTTCAACTGGACTTATGTGATACATTTACGCCCTGCAGTTCTCAACCGAAAACTTTTTATGTAGATTATTCAATGTTTGGAACTCTGTGTTTCATCCCCTGTACTTTTTCACCTCTACATAATCTGGACCAAACTTGAAGTTGTTAGCAGATAGATTTTTTTAGTTGCAGGATCATTATCAAATAAATGTTGTCTGATTAGTTCTTAACTTTCAAATTGATTTACACAATAGCCCCAATAGCACACCACTCTATCCAATAACCTACATATTCTTACCTCTTGACTCAGACAAGGTGCTCCCACTGTTTCGGGACATAGCTGCCGCAATTTTCCCTTTCGTAAACGGCCGTTGCCATTTGAAACGGTCGTTGCCATCTTTAAACGGTCGTTGCCATTTCCGATAACAGTCGTTGTCATTCATTACAAAATAGAACGACTGTTTCGACAAATGGCAACGGCCGTTTACGAAAGGGAAAATTGCATCGGTGCCACCCCTTGGCTTCCCCTAGCTCCCCTGCCTCTCGTTCTCCCTTTTTCTGAGCTCTTTGTATTTCACACTCCTTTTTTTCAATTTTTCCACCACACTCTCTTCCTTCTTCCCTCTCCCTTAGCACTTTCTCTACCACATTACACACATCGCAAGGCGAGGGCTTGTTTTTGTGTATTCCATTAAAAAAGAAAAGAAAAAAATCACTCTTCGGTAAAGTGATGTACGAACTTATATCCAAAATTCTAAAAAACTTTAAGCAACAGAATAAAACAAAATCAAAAAGCAAATAGCAGTGTAATGAATTTTGATGAAAGACAAAAAGTTCATCCTACAGGCGTAATTTGAATTGACAAGAACACAAGGTAAACCATTAGGGCTTGTCATGTCATATATCTTTTTCAGTCACCAAAAAACAACAGCCTGTTGTTTTTTGGTTACTGAAAAAGAGCTTTAGTTAAACTGACCTGTGTCATGAAAAAGGTAACAGTTTTATCAAAGTTAATTCTCAACATTATAAACCGATAAACTTGGTCAATATACAAGCGTTATTAACCAGGCTTGAGGTCAAGATGGCTGGATATTGGCAAGATGGGCCCTGATTTGCATGTCGACGATCAGATCGTCCACCATTAGCTCGTATCGTAAACGATCTGATCAATATCTTTGCAAAAGCTGAGATCGAACACGTTGTTAACATCGAGCACGATGTTACCAAAGATCGCTGCATCGAGCTCATTGTATGATGAAATCGCATAAACGATGGTTCTTTTTAACGTCCTTGTTATGTTCGATCTTGTGTATAACGCACTGGTTTTTGTAATGAGGTCGTTACACTATTTCGTAAGCCGTGCCCAGATGGCAACATTAATTCGTTGCTTCTTTGTGTTAGTTAATAGGTAAGACAAAATCATGACATTTTGAGTGTAGATACAAACCATTTTGTATCATCGCAACAGCACTCTCTTTGTGAACCATGTGTGTGCATAGCGAGATTTGACACCCTCTAAATGCGTCCTGGAAATGAAGGTTCGAAACAGGCTTTAAGATAAACGAACACTTTGATATATATAAATAATGCTTTAAAGGAATCCAAAATTAACAGAAGTTAAAAACTTTGCAGCTTCATTATAATGGTTGAACATGAAAATTTACCGGCCTGCAGGTCTGAATTTATAGACAGAAAGTGACAAGTAACGAAACATTTCACATCAATATGGTTACGCAAAACAAAAAAAGTAGTACACAATACAAACGATGACGAAATATGACTTAAAATAACTAGATAATTCACTGTAACTCATCCACTTCAGAAATTCATAGAAACAAAATTTTGTTTTACACGAATAGCGCTTGATCATGATCACAGCTCAGGTGTTCCTTTCAGCACGTCTCATTTCTTCTACACATAATTGACAGGCGAGTCTCTCTAAAAGCGGTAGATGCATTTCGGTTCAGTATATCGATGTCTTTCAAAGTTTTCCCGTGAATCTGTCTTAGTTTAAAATAAATGAAACCACTCTGGTTTTTCGAAATATTGTGAAATAATTTTTTCCGAGCGCAAGTCACTTTTAAAGGCTCGTTTTTGACAGCGCCAGTCGTCAAAAATGGCGCAAATTGAATTACTCGTCGTTTCACAAAACTTGTTTAGGGATTTTTTTTACTTCGCATATTTACACTGATCCTTTGTGAAAAACATGTTTCTGAACTAGCGACATTCCGTTTACGTTTGGTACGCGGTTCGGTTGAAGACCTATATTTAAACAAAGATCTCTTACTTGAAGTAATTACAGCCTCCTTTTCAACGGAATGGGAGTAGAGAAACCCCGAAATACGCTTTGTAAACAATCATTTTCAGGAGGTGTTAACTATTCTTCCAAGATATATCGCTACTATGAGAGCGATGCAACCATTTCAGGACTGCAATCCTCTATTGTGATACAGCAACATCGAGGATAAGTGGATGTTATGTAGAAAAAGCTGCACTTTGGATGTGAAATGCCTAACAATCGTGTTTGCGTGTGGACGTGTACATTTTCGACTAACTGACTGCACCGTCAAATCAGCATATTTCATCCAGCTTTCAAACTTAATGAAATCGCACTGAATCAATTCCTCAAAAAATCCTTCGGAGATTGAAAACAAGTACGCTGGAGAAAGAGAAACTCTTTAAAAGTACCTTTGAAATGGAATTTAACAAAGGATCAGGAAACTAGAATGTAGAACAGACCTCTCCGATAGTTAATTTCTGTTGCTGGTACTTTCAATTTCAAGTGTTTTTCTGCTCTAATATTAATTTGGCGCTAGCAATCTTCACTCTACGGTGAAAGAAGGCTTGTAGTCCCATGACCGCTGCCTTCGCGAAAATCAAGCTAACAAAGAAAGTTGTACAGAAATATTGTTCGACCTAGCGGCAGATGCTATATTTTTGCAGTGGTGTTGATCTTTGTCCTCCCTAGTAAAAAGCGCGCTTTGTTTCACATCTGGCACAGCTTCGGGCGTCCTGATTAATTAATCTTAAAATTTTGAACATAAAGAAGTAAATCGCTTTGAGCTAAGTGTAACAAGGTAATTTTATATACTGATATACAATTTTGAGTCAGTAGCATACCCACCTACCTCTTGTTGATGGCAACAAGCCGAGCACTCAACAAAACAAGCTTCTATTGCTTTGGTTTTATCATTTGGACACTCAAAGCTGTAATGGTAATGATGACAAGGAAAAAATCTGCGCAGCATCCCAGTTTAGCTACAGCGCTTTCCTTGCCAGGACCTAGAGCCTTGAGCGGCTTTTGTTACAAACTGCGATGATGAGGACGTTAGCCCTTGGGCGTGCTCATTTGGTCTGTGGAGGTCTTTGATGCGATTCTTGTATGGGCATCACGGCGGAGACGGTTGGAAGAACGTCTTGGCTGTTGACAGCGCCCTCAACAATACGTGTTCTTTTTTAATTGGCTGTTTTATTTCTCGACTTTGCACTCTGCGTGTTTACTACGTGCAAATATGTAGTTTGTCTAAAAGGGACTGAGAGACTGATTCAAACAGAAGATCACATGATGAAGCGTGGTCCCACATTATAGTTGAACCAGTTAATAATTTTAATATATCAACAAAGTTGAAATGGTAAATTGGCCACCGTTACGATTATAAAAGCTGACGTTTCGAGCGTTAGCCCTTCGACGTTTCGAGCGTTAGCCCTTTCGTTACCCCCACCGACGCAGCCCCAAACAGTTTCTTTAGAAACTATCAGCCTTTATTCAGTTGAACCAGTTAGACTGGAATAGTTAAAAAGTGTCGTCACCATAGTTGAATTATGATATATTACGTTCATCTGGTTCGATGATCTTATATGGGGCAAGTTAAATTACTTCAAAGGAGGTGTATTTGTAGTTTCTTCGGGCGAGAATCACTTCAATTATGAAATGTAAGTCCTTGCTATTCTACTAAAAGGATCAGCAAACGAAGAACGTCGGTTATCGGATCGAGACACCTGTCTGTGATTCTATGCAAAGAAAAGTAGAACGTTCTATAGAATTATGAAGACATTATTGTCGACGATACAACTTGTATCGTGAAGATTTTTGCATCCCGGATGCAAAAATCTTCACGCTTGAGTTCATTCTCTTATACTCTCACACCAGCCTTAAACTGCCACGTTGGTCTTTGTGAAAGTTCCAGAACATCCAGCTCGGTCGGAAGACGAAAATTAGTAATTTCGTTGATTCCATAACATTACGACTTACTTGGCATTAAAGACAAACGAAATTAAGGGCAGAAATCGCTTTTTTTTTGCATCAGTGCTATTGCGAGACCGGAATAAATCACAGTTAATACATGCAAACTCGTCGGGAAAAAACTTCCCACCAAAAAGCTTCGCACTCGAAACTCAGAAGGCTTACCCCCTTATTCAATCCTATGGCTTTACATTTAGCTGGAGAGGAATACCCTCTCATCTTACGGATAGTTTGAGTTATCTTGCTTCCACAACAAGTCATTGAATATTCCTGACTAGCATGGCACTTGTGAAATGTTTAGATACTCCACGTGATATGTTTCCCAGTGGCCTTGGGGCCACTGCCCTGGCACCTCGTGAAGTGAAATGTTTCGTATCCCAGTTTTTATAATGGTATCAGTCGCGGCTTTCAATGGACCAACATATAACCAAGAGAAAGCTGATTAGGAGAGAGTAAAATAGCCACGTCAAACTTTTCGAAAATATATGAAACTGCCAATAATTAAAATTCTTTACAGCTGGATCTTATGTAACGAAATTCAATTACAATTGTATACTGGGTTTGCCGTTGGGTTGGTGAGACAAATAGCACGTTAATTGTGGCTTGAAAACAGCACTGCGTGTGCTCGACGAACTGTGCTTGTATTGGAGAGACGATGCGACTCGACACAGGATTGCGGGAAGCTCCGGAGAAACTTCAAATCGATCGTGACTTAAAGCTGACAACAGCATTAAAAATCAGATGTGACAAAGCAAAGCCACGCAACAAAAAAAAAAATTCAGTTTGGGATGACTTAAGAGAATGAACGGATGCCTTTAGAAACGTCGATGAAGCAAGACCCTATTTCTCTCTAACTGAATTAATTACGTATGCAAGTCAATTAAACATAGAAAAACCTCTTGTGCTGTCAAAGTCCCTATGCATATCAAAAGTAATTGTTTTGAAATCATCGCTGAACCATTCAATCAGATGGTAAAACCTTTCTATCGCAAAAGGCATATTTCCCAGTAAACTAATCATCTAAAGACTGTACCTATTTATAAAACTGACGATGCTGAATCTTTCTCAAATTCTAGACCAATTTCCATATTGTCAATTTTTTAAAAATTTTTTATTAAATTAATTGTGCAGTTGCAAATACCTTAGAAAACCTATATTCTCTTCCGTTCGGCTTTGGTAAAAATCACGCACTAACCTTGCACCTACCCACCTAACATACAAGTTCAAGTTCAAGTCAAGTTTATTGTGCATATACACTTGTGCATTTGTGAGAACAATCTCACCGGCTAGTTTGCAGGTATAACACAGAAAGAAAAATAACTAGATTTAAATGAAGATAATGATCTACAGAGACTAAGATGCCCTAAAGTTTAAATTAAGATTTAAAACTGTTTACATAAGACTAGATGTATCATTTCATGAAATGAGGAAAGCTAAAACTAATTGAAGATACAAGCTGTTAAGTATGACGATCATATCAAACCTGACAAGACTAGTTTTCTAATAGTATTTTTTAAACACTGTGAAGGATCGAATAGTTCTATATGCGTCATGAGTAAGTTCCATAGTTTTGGCAGGTATAGCACAAAGTAAAAGTAAAATAGAATTTGATCAAGATAATACAATCTATAGTAACGGGGATGATATAGGGTTAAAGTTATTACTTAAAACTATTTACATAAGACTAGATGTATCATTTCATAAAATGAGGAAAGCTAAACTTAATTGAAAATACAAGGTGTAAAGTATGACGATCTTATCAAACCTGACAAGTCTAGTTTTCTAACGGAATTTTTTAAAAACCATGTAGGATCGAATAGTTCTATATGAGTCAGGCATTAAGTTCTATCGTTTTTGGAAGGTATAGCACAGAAGTAAAAGTAAAAAGAACCAAATTGAAATAATACCATCTACAGTATCTAAGATAATAAAAGACTATAATTAAAATTTAAAACCATGTACATTAAATTAGATATATCATTTCACGAAACGAGGAAAGCTAAAACGGATTAAAGATACTAGGTGTAAAGTAGGACGATCATACCAAACCTTACCAGTCTAGTTTTCTAACGGTATTTTTAAATACCTTGAAAGATTGAATACCTCTGGAGGAGAATTGCACCTTCCATCGAGATTACTGTGGGTACATTTTTAGACTTTTCTGACGAATTTGACACTGAGTCATGAGATCTTATCATTTAGTAAAATTTTTTGCGTATTTTCTTTCTAGATGAAGGCGTTTCTTGGAAATCTCAAATTAACTCTATTGGCAGAGAGATTTCCAAGTCCACTGGAATTTAGAACTCTCTGCTTTTTGATATTACTAGTTCTGAGTCTCTTCTTTCTATCTGGAAAAAATGCTTACTTTTACAAAAAATCACTGCAATCAATTCTCTTTGTAACTCGGACTACCATGCATTTTCACTTTCGTAAGTGATGTCATGTCCCAAGGGGGTTCCTTGTAAAAGCCATGTGGATTCTGGCAGCTTCCCAGCCGAAGGTATCGCTTATTCTGATCGTACTATTCCATAGGAAAACTCATTACCTGACTATCTGATTCCTCAAGTAAGATTAAACTAACGATTACGATCTTTAACCCTCTACACCCTAAATGTTCGGAAGCGGAAACGATAAATCAAACAAACACGTTTATTCGTAACACAGTAAACGGTAAACTCACGGTAAACAAGGTAAATACCAACGACCGCCAAAAAACAAAAACTCAAAAGCTTTCAACTTCTCTAAATAAAAACTTGCACACGTCAAGAAAAGGTCCGCGTGATTTGCTGACGACATTTTAACTTACATAGTCTCAAAGCAAGGAAGCGCACAAGTTCGGTAACGTCTTCTTAACACTAGCAATCCACACTGTTCTCTATAAATTTCCTCTGGTACTGACAATGAGAATTTGTTTATCAGGAGCTTCCTAAATTGATGATCTTTGCCTTTATTCTCGTTATATTTACCATTTGATTCAAGGATAAGACAGTAAGGAAAAATTAAGAGCCACCTATTCTTTGGGGCAAACGGTAAAATTCGCGGCTAAAATAAAGAGTGAATACGTCAGTCACTGAGGGCACTTTGAAAAACATCTCAATGGGGAAAAATGTGTCTTCCCTTGAAATTCTGAACATTGGAATCGAGATTTTTTTTCACTCATTCATTCCTGTCTGATTGTATAAAGGATGACGGCAAATGGGGCAGCTGCGACTGCAAATTAAAAGGAAATATTTCAGGTAACCTCGAACAAAACTAGTGTGGGATTGCCACAGTAACATCTGGCCTACATAAAATTAAAATTTTATCGAAGTTTGCCGATGAAATGATATCGCTTTAGATTTAAGAGGACTCTTGAAACCAAAATTGAAACCATCTCTGGAGCAAAGAAAAGCTAAGGGGTACAGGAAGAACAATCAGGGCGTTACACGGGAGTTATTAGAAAGCTTAAGCATCGGACGTTTCTGATTCACGGACGTCAACCGGAAGTTTAAATATGAGCTTCGCAATCAGTACGCATGTGCAGACGTTTTTGACGTGAGGTCGCAGACGTGAAAGTGGGATGTTTGCCGTGCGTGTTGTTTTGCTCTGTTTCAGGACTGTCTCAGTACAAGACTGACACCATGTCTTCATTTTCAATCGTCAAATCAAACCCGTAAGTACATTGTATGTTTCATAAGAAAGTAGTTTTTTATCTGCACTTAAACAATAACTTTTAAAAATGGGACAAAATGTGCCTAACTTCGTGTTTGGCACAAGTTTCCACAGGTTCTGTTACTTGGTTTTGTTTGATCGTGAATTCCTTTTTGTTTGTCGCCATTCTTTTAGTTATCCTACGAGCAGAGGTTTTTTCCAGAACAGGAAAAATACTATATAATAGCAAGTTATCTTGCCATGTGTTTGTTTTTGTTATTAGTTGTTTTCTTTTTGTCGAGAGGTTTATGTCGTTGCCGTATTTCACGTTCAAGAAAGTGCATTAATTTCCCCGCCATTAAGCTTTTTATTTTTAGTGCTGAAATGTGATCGACTATTTTATACAGCTACTACCTACAGTAACACTCGCTTCTATCTTTTTTCTTTTATGTAGTGGGCCTATGGAATGGTCTGAACAGCACGACGTAGCACTAATGAAAGAAGTCAGAGTGCAGAATCCGTTTAAAGCAAAGAAGAAAACGAGCAACCGAGCGCAAATATGGCTGTCGATCGCAGAGGCGCTATGTGGATTACAAGATCCGTTATTCAAGGATTCAATGACAAAAAGATCAGTGCAAGATCGTTACGTTTTGTAGTGCAGCCCCTTTATTCGATATAGCATCCGTGTAGGTGTTGAAGTCACGTGGATTCAGTAGATTATGATTCCACTGACACAGTTTGTGACCATGTATATCGTAAATATAATTCATCACCGTATTTGATATCATGCTAAGTTCAGGAACCGGTCGGCCGAATCGTGCGAGCATGTCGCTATATCGGCAAGGAAACGACATTCGCCTGAGCAAAATACATAGCCCCTCTAACTTGTCGGCAGTGGTTCTCTGATTACAGTGGAAGGTGTCCGGTAGTCGAAGCGCATCAGCCAGCAGTGGAAGGTCCTTTTTTTCAACTCTAAACTCGGACTTGCACTCAGGTTCCTCGATACTCTCGATACTAAACCTCGCGTATTTTTCGTACGAAAACTCAGGGTTTTTTGACGAATTCTCTTTCAGTAATAGCAACAGTTCCTCATTTGACACCAGTCCTTGGTCATGAGCGATTAAAAGTGATTTTCTCACATCCCTTAAATACGGCATGTTACAAATTACGGCCACATTTCCTTTGTAAACAATGACCAAAAACGTGACAACTGTGATCAGCTGTCACGTTCGTGGTGACGCAGGTGTCCAGCTTAAGTAAAAAATTTCGCGCCTAAAACGCCGTTGTCGATCCAGTCTCCCCCGGTATTCTGACGTCCGTGACATCAAAAACGTCTGATGCTTAAGCTCTCCATTACCAGACTTGGACGGGAAAGGAAGGCTGTTTGATCGAACGTCCGTAACGTGGATTCTTAATGTGGTTTGCTAACTTTTCGGAAGTTATTTTAGTCGAAAAAGACAATTGCTGTTCGTAAATGTATCACTCTTACTCACTCGATCCAAATGAGGAAATGGAGGTCTTTCGTTTTACATGTAACTGAAAACTACTCCTTGCGCACTCATAGCTTGAGCAGGTCCACACACCCAGTACAGTATTACATGAATATCGACAAATTTTCAGCGCAGCAGTGGAGCATTCCCCCATCTGTAAGTTCATTAGCAAAAGTAGATATCACGACATTCCATGCACACTTACACGCCGTTCTGTATCATAGCAATAGCACACTCTCGATGAACCTTGTGTGAGCATGGCAGGATCTGACAACCGCTGAAAGCGTCCTAGATATAGAGAATTGATCAACGAAATCAAAATATTGAAATTTGGATATACAGAGTAATCTAATTGCCCTGCTTCCAGATTTCGACTCAAGAAATGCGAGCACCTGACTTCACTGTACGTGATAGGTGAATAAAACCAAATTGAGTGCTGGGCGTTAATTGCCTCCACTAAAGGGCAAAATCGTTTGGGAAATATTTTTCCCATCCCCTACTCTTAGCATTCATGATTAAATTACATAACTACCTCCAAACAGATGCAGCACTCATCATGTCCGGAATTTTCTCGGCAAGAATGTCTGCCTTCCAGCCTTTTGTCCAGACAGACGTTACAAACATCACAGTGGAAGGAGCGGTCCTTGTAGATGCTAAACGGGAAGTAGAAAAATCACTTCGCGCGTATTTACTCGAGCAGAACATAATTTGTTGAGAATTGAAATTTCTAACTCATGCTGGAAAACGCTGTATTTCTTCTCGTTAAGCTGAAATAATCGCTGAAAAAGAAACTTGATACGCATGAGGAAACCAATATTTCTTTACTCTCGCCTTAAAGATGCATGGTGCCAGGATTCTTCATTTCTACTCTAACACAAGCCAATAACTCCCTGACTTGGTACTGAGGCGGGCCAATAATTCCCAGAGAATAAGCATATTATCCAAACAAACGAAAACAATACCTTCGATAATATTGTTTCACTTACCGGCAGATACCACATTTTGTGCAGTGATAAGGAGCTTTATCCTCGCCCGTGGAGTGTTTGCATACAGAGCAGAAATATGCTGAGAACTTTGTTTTGCATCTGGCACAAGTGTGGGCGTCCTGGTTGATCTTAAAAATCAAACATTCGAAGTTAACACGCTTATAACGCTTATAACCTAAGCGTAACAATATCATGTCTATTTACCTCTTGTTGATGGTTACAAATAGAGCACTCGACATAACACGCCTCTCTTGCTTTGGAGTTGTCATTTGGACACCCAGAGTTGTTGTGGCAGCGATGACAAGGAAAGAACCTTCCGCAGCATGGGAACTTAACACGGCAGAGTCGCTGGTAATGTTCACAAAGCCATTGTCTAACCTCAGCACCAACCGAGTTTTGCGAAGGTGTTTCTCGTCCACCACTCGTCGCGTTCCCTTCAACTCTTTCATTCCTGCGCTCCGTTTCTCTTGCTTCCCTTGCTTCGCTTTCTTTTTTTTCACGTGCCTGTTTTTCTTTCCTTGCCCGCTCCTCTTTTCTTTTCTGCTCAGTTTCTTTCATCGTTTCCTCTCTTTCTTGTCTTTCTTTCAACGTTCTTTCGACAAGCGAGCAAGCTTCTGCCACACGTCGCTCAAGCGCAGCCAATGATTCGTCAGCAGATGTGTTTGAACTACTGTTTAACAGACCCACACCAGCATCTACACTATCCCGGCCCGAAAAAAATCTCGGGGCGTCATCCTCTCTTTGAAACTGCGATGAGAGCGTTGGCCTTTCGGCGAGTACATGTACATCCGTGTAGATATTTGGCAGAGTTCTTGCTTGTACATCACCATTGGTAAAATTTTTGACTGTCAATGGGAAATTCGCTTTAGATATTGATCTAGATTTTGCTTTAGGTCCATCCTCGAGGAATCTTGAAGATCGAGGCAGTTGTAAGGTCTTCGCTGGAACAGCTTTGGGCATCAGGACTAAGTTTAGGGATGACTCTTGAGGTTGATACCCATCGGGACCTAAGTATGTTTGTGGAGGAGATTCCGTGGTGCTAGTGAAGGCAGAATGATCTCCTGCGGAAAATTTTGTAACATCAGGACATCCAGGATATGTCAATGAACTTGGGGGAGTAGGATTGCACACCTCACGCACATACCTAGATCTACTGTACTCGGATTGGATACCTGAGGGCACTTCTAAATCTTCATACGGGCCACAAAAATCCCAGTGCTTATCAGATTCATTGTACTCATAACAATGGCGTTCGAGAAAACTGGGATCTATTCCGATGTGATTGGTTCCAAAGTCATCTTTACTGGGACCCCTTTGTGAATTGTGGCCCGACGAAAAACTGCTTCGGCGTCCACCTTTTAAACCAAGAAATCTTTTTGCTTTGGAATTAATCTCATGGGAATCTCCTTTTGTTTTCGGAGAGGCAACAAATTGAGTATTCCACCCTCTGTCAACGCCATATGCTCCCGGGCCATTCGTGGTGAGTGCATCGGAGTGTTCACCGCTGTCCGAGACCACATCTCCTCCATGAAAAGAAGCTCTAAGAGGGTCATTCCGTCCATCACAGACTCCATTTTGTGTTTCCGACATCTTCTGTAAGATGCTGATTCCTCTGTTCTTATCCTTTTGGGATGCATTTTCAAGACGATCATCGTGCTTGTCTCTACAGTTCCCTTGAACAGAAATTTCATTTTGTTCTAGTTCTTCGTTGTTGTGCCAATTGTTACTGTTTTCTCTATTTGATGAAATATCAGGATTCACAACACTATCTGTTGCGTCACAAGAATATTCTCGCCAGCAACGGTCAGGGAACGACTTCAACTGCGGAACCTCTTGAAAGTTCTCGCACAATAATAGCCTTGCAAGAGCAATTTTACATTGCGCTAATTCCGGGTGATTTGGCCTGAAGTCATAACTTGTCAAAATACTTAATGCTTCTTCAAAGCAACTCTTTGATGACAAGTTTCGTTCCATCTGAAAGAATCTAACACCTTGCCTATAGAGAAACGATGCATATGTGGGGTGGTTTTTCCCTAGCGTTTCTCTGCAACTTGGTACAAAAACGTCAAGGAAAGATACAAAGTCTAAGTTTTCCTCATTCAAGTGAAAATCGACTAAATTCGATATCATTGCGAACAAGAAGTCCCAACGGAATTTTCCATAGAGTCCCAAGAAAGCTTCAAAATCGGGAAGAAAAAGGGAAAATGAAGACATAACTGACGAAGCAGAAAATTTAGATGACGATGATGATGATGATGAAGATGAAGGTGACGATGATAAAAGTGGTGACGATGATGATGACGACCCTGAACCTAATGCCGAAGAGGACGATTTTGAGGAAGGCGAGAGTGGTGGTGATAACGATGTGGGAAAAAGAGGAGGGAAAGTCAAGCACTCAGCTATACTCTTTGCACGAACCACCTCTCCAATCATTTGATACACCAAACACATTTTAGACGATATAAATTTCGAGAATATCCCATCTTCGTTGTTAATCCTCTCAGAAAGTGAATCCAAAGTCTTCAGCTCCTTAAGTGCTTTGGCAGGTTCTTTGAGCTCCAAAAGCAACTCTGCTCGATTATAATGTATGGCAGCTACCAGAGGAACGGGAAGATTGAGGTCTTTTGCTTTCAAAAGAAGACGGTCTTGCAACTTCACTGCAGCTGGGTAGTTTTTCTGCCACCGGTAAACTAAACTTAAGTTGGTTTGTATAGCAACAATGTTTATTTCTATAGAGTTCGTTTTGTTTTTGTTTTTGTTTTCAAATGTTTCAAAACTCTTTAGCGCACATTCTAGATAATCCTTAGCCTTGTCCATGACTCTCGTAATCAGATAGACACAGCCTATATTAGTCTTGGCTACTGCTGTTAAGATATCGATAGCTTGCGTTTTGTTTTCAGGATCTGACGTGGCATCAGCTGTGAAAAGAGAATCACAGCGCAGAAATAAGTCTATAGCTATTTTATACTCATGCAGCCTGAGTGCAACAGCACCAAAGACAATAGTAAAGATGGCATAAAAATAGTCTTCCTTATCTGCGATCAGCTCGGTGTTTAGCAAAACCGCACCAAAGAAAGGAGGACCGGGGCTTTGACTCAAACACATCTCTCTACCTCGATTCACCAGCTCCTTCTCGTAATCAGTTGGGTTTCCGAAGCTAGATGGATTTAGGTTCAGGAGGTGCTTATACGCAGCTTTGAAAGACCCTGTAGCCATTTTCACTTTGCATAGCTGAATCTGATCTATCATTTCTTCAAAGTGTTTGAATGTGTTGCATTTGGCCGACTGATTATCATCACATTCCAACTCATCCTCATGATGGCGTCCTGAACAAGCGTTCTTAGCGATCTTAGGGGCTGTTCCTTCCATCTCTCTACGTCAAATTTATCACGGCTGGAAATATAATAAAACAAAAATTCATCTAAATGAAGTATCAACAAACTTTTGATGATAAAGCTGAATAATGCTATAAGTCAAAGCTTTAATCAGCTCCCTCGCAAGTGTTTCTGGCGAGAGAGCAAGACTAAGAGAGTGGACTTAGCTAAGAGTTTGACCTGGCCCGGCCGGGTAGTTTTCAGACGTAAACTTTTAATCTTAGTCAGGCGTAACCGATGAGATTCGTTATACAGTCCAACCTCGATCATCTGGACCTCGATTTTCCGGATTTCTCGATTATCCGAACTTTTATCCGTAGCCATATTCCTTTTTAAATTACAGCATTCAAAAGCAATTAAAGGCGATGTTCTTCTATAAGACAAACTGACTACCTTCAACATTTAAGGCCAATGTAAAAAAATTTTTTAATCAATTTTAATTGTTAATACACGCGTGTAGAGGTATTCATGTAGGAGAGTGAAGATGTAGACCATATCTTTTTCAAAACGATTGGGAAATGTTCGTTTCAGGATTAAACGTCGCTTTCTTAATTAAATCAGTTTTTGTTTCTCATTAATATTCATATTCTCGATTATCCGGACTATTTCGTCTAGTCCCAACGAGTCCGGATAATCGACGTTCGACTCTACTAATTATTATCGTTATTTGTTTTGCGCCCCTCGCTCTTGACTCGCACTGATCATTTAAGCTGATCTATTTCGGATGAGACTTTAATTTCATCGAAGTAGTTCAACCAGGGAAACATTTCAGCGTTTTCTGAAAAGACTAAACGATTTATTTTTTCACTATTTAATTCCGTATAAGAAGAGTTGTCCATTTCTATTTTAACAACATCTCAAATTAATTGTATTTTTGGCGGTAATGGCTGCCCACAGAAAACCACTCAAGCATGACACAGGTTATGAGTAACTAAAATTAGAAGTGTCTGGGAACTACTAAAATTAGAAACGTTCTGGCTCAGTGTTCCGGAATTGTCTAGGCTCGTAAGATTATCTTGAAATACTTATGCGAGTGTTGTGAGCCTTGGTCTGTTTTGTGCTGCAAGATCAAACATTTATTTTAGCTTTTAAGTGATGTATCCTTGACCGTTGTAATAGGGCTTAATGCTCGTACGATAGTTGTCATCACTAGCCATGTTTGGGTTTGTACTTGACCTTTCTTAGAGTCCTGAATGGGATGCTTTGTTTAGGTTTTGGTTTTCGAAGATTGGTTGTTGTTTAATACTTTGTTGTTCATTTCGAATGTCCTGTGGAATTGTTTTGTCTAGCTTTCTAAAAATATCTTTCCTCTACCAAGGTCAGTTGCCCGGTATGCCCAAACATGCCTGCCGATATGGTATTTGAGAGCGTGCGCTTACAGCTGTACTTAATAGCAAAGAGACAATCTAAGACAGTGAATTAAACGGTTCCGGAATAGACTCATGGTGCCTCCCGTTTGTGCGTGGTGCTCGAGCTAGTTTACCCCAAAAGTCCAACACAAATAAATAATGCAACGTATGGCGCTTAATTACATGAGCAATTTTCAATCGGGTGTTGAAAATAATCCGGAATTGCTATCTTTTTACTTTACTTTGGAGGGTGACTGTTTTAGGCAACTCACGCCATCCTCTCAGCCAATCAGATTTAAAACTCCCTTATTACGTCTTGGTCACTTGCGTATCACGCGAGTAAAGCACTCTGGTCAGTTTTATTTTCAGTTCCGATTGGTTCCCTGTGACAGTTTTCCTTTCCACCGCCTGACTGTCACGATTACTTTAGTTTTGGTTTCTAGTAACACTTGATCGAAATGCGCATTAATTTTATACATGGCTAGCTCAAAATGAAAGCAAATCACGAGTACTCAAGAGAAACGCACTCACATCTCCTTAACTTCTAATACCTAGATCGCAGGTTATGCTTCTCAAACAAGAATATCTTGGCTTTTAGCGAGCATCTGATTCTTTACCTATTCAACCCAATCCAGAAGCTGTTCGTGAGCGGTTATCATGATACTTTTATCATCATAACGTTAATTACAGACTTGCATAGCAAGGTGTGCTTTTGACTTGTATGGAGCATATCTCGACTGATAACGAATGTCTCCTCTTTAATCGAATTCGCAAGCTGTTAAAAGTAATCAATTCTGTCGTCCATTGGGACCTTCAGTTGGTCATTTCTTTCTCAGCTCCGAAAGCAAAGGCATGTGATTGACGACCTGATTGCTGATTTTCCCTCCATTAAGTTTACCCAAGAGTGCATCTCAATTAACATTATGTTATGTACACACTACTAGCACTGACTACTTCACTGCACAGGAAGTTAAACTTTCAACAGTAACCATAACAATTGAAAGGGTTAGATTTTTTCAGCCGTCGTGACATTCCGATCATTTGTCTGCCAGATTGCAGGATGAACAAGTTCCGGTTTTGTTGCCGTGATACGTGCTGTACCAAACAGACCTCTCCGTACGCATTCATATGAAGTACCGTAAGAAAATTCTGGGCTTACCTGGATAAACTGGATTTAGCTGATGTTCAGTTCAGGATAGGTTCTTGTTTGAGCGGGCCGTGTAAGCTCAATTTTGTCGTTGCGCCTGGCAGTTTTTACGCGCTAGTTTAGGGCCCATCTACATCTACTTTATTACTTCGCAAGGCCTTACAGCATACAAGCGAAGGGTCATACAAATAAAATATACATATCTACATGACGATATTCTTAAAATAATAAAATAATAATTACTATAATAATAATAATAATTACTATTATTAAATACAAGCGAAGGGTCATATAAATAAAATATACATATATACATGACGATATTTTTAAAATAGTAAAATGATAATTACAATAATAATAATGATTACCCAATTATCTAAGTTTTCTACTTATACATGCTATTGAAGTATCGAAGGACAGCATCTTTAAACTTAGCAGCACTTGGCTGGCATGCAATACTTGCAGGTAATGAATTCCAGTCTAGAGGTAGAGGTCCATAGGTCAAGTAAGATATTAAAAAACGACAAAAACAACGAGAACAATGACATTTCTAGTGAGTTTATTTTGCGATTCTTTACTAAAGGTATCTTTTTGTAATACAGGGAATCAATTTTAGACTAAGCTTGTGTGATCAAATTTGCTGGATCATTTTGCTTCATAGTTTAGTTTTTTTCTAGTTTTTATGTCGTAGTCCATGCAAGATGTTAGCTCAAAATGGTGTCAGACCGGCTTGTATATTATTCTTTTAGAGATCATTTTTAAAATACTGAGCGGAAGTTATTGTTGACGTAGCAGTTTAAAAGTCATAAGAAAAACAGCTTACGTTGCCTCTTCTTCGGCTCAGTCCGGAAGCTTTTCGAAAGGTGATGAAGAGTAAATACGTTGTAGGTCGGGATCTTCATTAAGCCCAGCTTCTCGGAAATAAAATGATATTAAAGAACTGATCTCTGCGTTTTTCCTGCACTACTCAATGATCCCTCATGCAATAATTATGATATTTAGGTGTTTCTATCTGGATTTCACGGGTTACCTCAGTCGCAAGACCTTTGTCGGAAGCTGCTGCTGACGGACCCCCCCCCCCCCCTTTAATCATCTAAAGCACCTCAGGAATTTTTTTGCTTTACCAGATTAAACTGGATTGAACTGATATTTAGTTCACGGTAGGTTCGTGATAAAGGTACTGATATTGAAGGTGTGAAAGATATCACATGGACGAAAGCGAAAGTACTCATCTGAGTAAAGTATACATTTCAAAGGGTCATGACCTTATTTTGTAAAACTTCTTGTGCTATTGAACACAGTATAGCATCACAGAGACATGCAGTAGCTTATAAAGAGAAGAGTTTCTCTCTCTTCATCGCAAGCCTCACTTTAATGGCGGGCGTCTTAATTCAATTGCAGTCTCGCAAACGATGCTGGGTTTAGGTGCCTTTTTCTCCAATGGACGCTTGTAATGAGTATCATAAAGCGAATAAAAAAAAACACAGAGAAAAATTATTTGAGACGAGTTAGGGTTCCTGCCATATTGTTGACCCCACTGCTTCTCCCACGTTCAAAACTTCCAATTTCTTTGTTTCCAAAAATTTGCAAACGATCGTCATTTGATGGGCTGGTATTTTTCACTTTAAGACTCATTTTAGTTGCAGTCCAAGCAGTTACACCTCGCTGCTCGATCATTTTCTGCTGGGTTAGGCGTTTTAACTGTTCGTCCCACATGTCGACTTGTGACAACTTCTTTGTAATCAAGCCTACGCCTAATTCTTTATAAATGAACCATGCTATGCGGTCAAAATGGACAAAGACTGGCTTTCTGCACGAGAAAAACAATTGAGACGCTTAACAACTGTGCTTGTCGACATGAATGCGACCAGTTTATAATTTCCTCGTTAACAGTGTTTTTTCGTTTTCATCTTAGTCCGAGATACGAGCTATAGCACCCCTGTTTACTCAAACATCATTAAACATTTATAAACGATGATGCATTTCTTTAAATTAGAAAGACACCTTCTTTTCATGCATCCACACGCACTTAACTATCTTGACTACAAACGCGTTGTAAGTTTACAGCCAAACCATCATAGACTTTAACGAGAATAATTGGAATAATTACCTTGAGCTCTGTAGCGATGTATACTTTTAGCTTCGGTGGGTGAAACAAGCTCACGACAATTGTTACTAAGACGCGAATAACTTACTTCCGCGAAGCCCGGATATTTTCCCGAAGCCAACAACACTCGAGCTAATCTTCAATTGGGCAAACTGCCATAGCAAAAACCCCATTCAGCGCACAGATTTGCTTTTATTTGTTAAGTCAGATATCGTCGTTCAAGTTCGACCACTTTTCTTTGTGAGACAACCTGAATGGCGTAAACGTCCTTTTCCCTCTACGGCTAAACGTTCCGGCTGCCCCCTCCCTCCCCTCCCCCCTTTTCTCTTTCCCTCTCTCTCTCTCTCTCTCTCTCTCTCTCTCTCTCTCTCTCTCTCTCTCTCCTCCTCTTCCTAGCGCTTCTTTTCTAAGCCCCCTACAGACTGAGACTATTGTTTAACACGTTAAACTCATAGCATCGTCATCTAATTTTTCATCGAGTTTATGCCCAGACTGCCTTTGTTCGGGGATTACTTTGTGTAAAATCACTCTACATCACGATCCCCGATCTAGTCCCTAAGCGTGGTCCAGACTGGAGCTTATTGTGCCGACTGTAATGTCACGGAAATACTTGCCAAGAAAGAAGTTGAGATCGCTCAGACTAGGAAAAGGATACTGTGGCGACAGAGAATTCTATGGAACCAGTCAAAATTGTCAAAATTTATTCGCCCGGCCGTGAGGGGTCGGAGGATTTGTTTTGGGGAATGCCATGGTTTTCAGGGGGAAGAAAGGGAGGGGTGATCAGTTATCGCAGTCAGAGTATAAAGGGACACCATAGGAAATCGTCTGCAGATTAATTTTCAAGGAGGAGGGATCAGAAATTTATTAAACAGTCTTAGTCAATTTGTCTTAAGACAAGTCGAAAAAAGTTTAAAAAGATTGCAAAATTTGTTCACTCACAAAACATGTTTCGACGCGTTACATCTCTGTTAGTTTTGAAATGATTAGAAGAAAATTAAGTCATTAGAATACATAAAAAAATAAATTATCACAAGAGAAGGCAAACTAAAATTTATAATCTCTTGATTATTATGACTCATAAGTGTTTAATTAGTGGGATTTAGGTAGATTTTGCGTGAAAAGGGAAAGGAAGGTTAAAAGGTTAAAAAAGCAGAGTTCTTTTTTGCCAAGAGTTGGGTTTGCATGTTATAAACATATGCGAGAGAATCGTGCGCATTTGTCAGCCCCGTACCACTGGAAACAAGCACGTTGATCCTCTTTCTTTTGAGAGATTTTCATCATCTCCCCGATATATTTTACAATTGTGCACAAAGTCTCAATGGAAATGTATGATAATTTACATTTTTCTATGGAATTTCCCAGTCCAATCAATACTAAAATCAAGCACAACCAAAAAAAACCCTTTGTTTTCTTTCGAAACGCAACCCTAACCTACACAGCGCATATGACAGCGTAGAATGCATACTTTCAATCGGAATACAAAAGTGTTTCAATTTTGAATACGTTTTCAGCGGTGACCTTACACAATACCGTGGCAGTTCCAGGTCATTTAAAATAAAGTCTGCGAGTTTGTCGTATCGACTGTGTTAGCCACTGTACTTCCTTTCAGATGGCACACTCTCACGTGGTACACTACTGAATACCCCAATGCATGTCCATCCCGAAAAATTAAAAGAGTCTCGTGGCATTTCCATGGTTTACAGAAACACAAGATAGCGTTGCATAACTCGTGTGTATTCTTTATCTAATTAAAAATAGCTTTCAATCAGTTTAACTACCAGAACATTTAAGTCTGGTAATCAATCCAGACTGTCTACTGGTGTATTACATCGAACCAAACAGCGGCTGACGGCAAATGGGACAGCTGCGGCTGAAAGAAAAATGAAAAGAGATTGAAATAAACGGAATCTGACGTAGTGTGAGGACTTTTAAGGTGTACTTACACGCCATTCTGTATTATGGCAATGACACACTCTCTGTGAACCTTGTGGGAGCATGGCAGGATCTGACAACCGCTGAAAGCGTCCTGACGATAAGAGCAAGAAGTTAGAGGGGAAAACAACTTTATTAACTTTTCCATGGACTCACACGTAGTCATTATGTTGATGCAGTCCTCAAAATGACAGTAGCATTACTGTGGTGTCGTGACAAAAGCAGCGGACGTCACTGTGGGGGTCAAGGTAACGATTAGTTCTTCGTTTGAGAGATAGATTGGATGATTTCAAAGAATTAAAGGATGATAACGAAGGGCTAAGCTATCGATAAGTGTTGACATTGACGCTGAATAATGTCAAAAAATTGGCTCCTCTAAGAAAGATAATATGATGGTATAACGGCCCATCACTCTTACAGGGAACTGCTTAATTAATTCACCGGTGCTTGAAGTTCATAAAGTGCATGTGTTAGAAATAATAGTTTTTGTGGCACTGCCATTTGACTCGTTTTACACGTAAAGGGAACAGGTTACGTAGAACGTTTTATTGAGTATTTTTGCTCTATTAGCCATCTAGCCTCCTAAACGCCGATAATGACTCTCAAATGCGTTTACCGATCATGCTTTGCAGCAGTTGCTTAAGTCAGGGTCATTACCTCTAAACAGATGCAACACTCATCGTGTCCCGACTCTGGAAAGCATTTGGGTTTTCCTTGAATCCGTTTGTTCCCAAAAACATCGCATTTGGAAATGTCGTGATGTAAAGGTTGACCCATTGAAATTCTAAACGAGGAAGGAGATAAATTTATCTTCACGATTATGAAAAAAAAAATCCTTCTTTCCAAACAGGATGATAATGAACAAAATGATTAATTAACCTTTAGCATGGGCCAGACTGAAAAGAAAAGACTTATACAGCCAAAGGAGACAAAAGAGCGCGCATATTACAGTAAATTAACCAGCTTTTACTTACCTCTGTCTTCCAGAACCCTCGCCTCTTAAATTCTAAAATGAAATAAAAATCCTTCTTTACGTTGATCGAATTTTGTTAAAAGAAAATTTTTCATTTCTAATATACATGTTGCAAATAGAACGCTCCTGTTCTGGCCACTCGTGCATGCAAATATGTAAACATGGCGGCTATCAAGACTTGTAAAAAATATTTTCCATTTCGCTTATCCGGCGTGGCCCCTAGAAACCGGTAATTACTTATCGCCTTAGCTAGAAGGTTTTGTGTAACAATAAAATCTACTTCCCTTCCTTCCCCCAAGTTTTTGTAGTATTCTAATATTCCCCCCCTCATTGGCATTCAATTTCCTAAAGTTCCCCCTTGTTGCCTTTGTTATCGACGACTGATCCTGAAACCATGGGATCGAGATTCCCCTGACCCCTGCTCCCCAGACGATATATAATGACCGGTCCTTTAGTTAACTTACCTCCTCACCCTGCTCACTAAACTTACACAAAAGGGCAGGGAAAGGTTGCTGAGGCCATATGCTGACTTCTGGGAGTTCTCTTGCCTCCCTTTCTTTCTTCTTCCGTGTTTTTTCTGCTCGGATTTCCTGCTCTTTTCTTTCAATATCCCGACCAAACTCTTCCCTTTCTCTCTCCCTCAGCACTCTTTCCCCCATGGCGCGCGTTTCTTCCTCGCGTTGTTCCGATTCAAGCAGAGAGCTGCCATAGCTTCTGTTCGTTACTAAGCCGCCGGACTGACCAGAACGTTGGCCAGAATATTCTTCTGCATTAGTAACAACATTGTTTCTTTCTCTGTTAGCGATAAGAGCAAAAAGATCACTTCTTTAGTACAGTGCACTATTGCCAGAACTCCTACGTTCAAATGTACCCATAACGATGCTACTTTACCTAACTGGCGCCAACAGACTACTTTCCTTTTGGAATCATAAACTCAAGCACATTGAAAATTGCAAAAATTACCTCCTGAAACTGTGACATCAACTTTGCTGAATAATGAGAATTCGAATCATTATTAACTAGTGAGCTGGGCAGTGATAAGGACTTACAAGTATCTCTGTCTGTCACATCTTCTGCAAATTGTGTCTCCTACAAACTGAAAAAAGGAAATAAGGGGTGTGAAAAGAAGTAACGATGGACAACAGTCAGAACTGAAGTAACTGGAGTTTGGAAAATGGGATCGACAGAAATTTTATTACTTTTTTTATCATTTTTATTCAAATTCTCTCTATTTCATAGCTACTTTCTTTCTCATTTGTCGGTTCGTAGTTTAATTACTTCTAAACACCGCCGTTAGTCCGTTGAACCTGCCGCAACTTTCCCCGAGCAAGGCAAGGAAGGACGATTTACTGATCAATTCATACGAAAATAAACACTGATTGGGACATGTTAGTCACCTCATCAAGGCTGCATGAGCACCAAGGTCCAGGAACAGCCCCCTGCCACTCTCTCCATGCTCCAGATCTTCTTATCTCTCTTCTCTCTCTTTCTCTCATTTCTCTATTTCCTCTTATTCTAATCTCTTTTTCCCTTCTGTCCTGATCCATTCGAAGTTGTACCCGTTCCAATTCCCACTGTTCTCTTTCCCGCATTACTCTGTTCATTTGGATTGTTGCTCTAACAATTCCTTGCAGCAATGCAAGGGGACTGTTGTTGGTGAACTCTAAAGACTCAACATGCCAGGATCTTATGTTCTGTGGAAACAATGCAAATAAGCTTCCGAAAATCTGGAAAAATGAAACAAAATAAGCTAAGATGATTTTCAAAAATATTTGTTATACAGATTGGTTAGCTCCTCAGGAGGGCGCTGTCGACCCATTTTAGTCGCTTGGAATGCTCGTTTTAATGCTACAATTTTAAAAACAAAATTGCTTGAAGCGTTTTTAGACACTTCATAAATCTATGAGCCGTGTCGTTAAAAAGAAAATTAGCAGTATTTTTTCTGCTCATATATCGCAAAGCACCTCTAGGGAACAGTCTTAAACAACAAAAACAACAACAATTTTCGTGCGATTATTCTGCAATTCCCTTTAGTACCTTTTGTCATATAGGGAATAAAAATTTACCGAGCTTGTGTGATTGAATTAGCCGGATTATTTTGACTGATTGTTTTTCCAATTTTTACGTCGCAGCCAACGAAAGCCTCGATCTCAGCTTCAAGCTTGTTGAATCACTTTTACAACTCCTTTCGTACCCGAGCCGATCGGTCGCGTTGTCCCAGACAAGCAATGTCAGTCCCTGTTTTAAAAGCTAAACAGTCCTCATTCAAAGGCTGTATTATATTCAAACTGTCTTACCTCTGCCCCCATCTCTGTAACTTGGTCACGGCGTGGACCATTTTGATTACGAGAAAGCAGCTCCAAGAGTAAAGCAAGGTCTGTAGTGTGTCTGGCCACGAACGAGTCTGCTAATCCATTAGCTTCGTTTTCCATGACACATTTATTTGCAACTTAAAGAAACCAATGCTGTACAATCAGAAAGCAGAGTAGAAAAAATAAGAGTAGCTGGCAATAGTTTTCCCTCAACATTCATTGCTCTCAAACACCAACTTCCACCATTTGCAGTCACGATTTTCTCACGCGTTAACCGAAAGGTTGAAGTTTGAAATATTTGGCATTGAACGATTCCCTAACAAGAAAAAAGGAGATAATGAAAGGATTCTTAACTGCCACCATAACGGGCAACAGGGAAAACATATCATTGATCATAGATTCAGGTAACTTAACTTAACTTTGGCCCGTTTATTGTAAACATTTTACAATAAAAATCTGCGATAAAATATTGGAAAACATTACACGACGTTTCGACGTTTCCAGAGCGTCATTATCAAGTGAGAATAAAATAACAAAACTAAGTCACTTGATAAATTAAAACTAACTCACTTGATAATGACGTTCTGGAAACATCAAAGCGTCGTATAATGTTTTCCAATATTTTATCGCAGATTTTTATTGTAAAATGTTTTAACAAATCTTTAATTTTCAAAAGCTGATATATATATATAGATAAAGAGTTTGTGATCCCACATAACAGACAAGACTACTTGGCCTTAACATAACATTCCTCAAACGAAGTCACTCCTCTTCTGACCTACTACGAAAGTGCCGCGTTGTGCATTCACAAGACCATATGCCCTTAGGACAGGAGAAACTGTTTCTGTACCTGCCTCTCCAAGAACTAATAGATTCAGACAGTTTTGCACCATAAAATACCAGAAACACGTTTAAAATACCGAATTACCATTCGTCCTAATACTCATATTATTTAATATTCACATAGTATTCAATATTTACATTTAATTGATATCTATCATAGTTATATTTAGGTGTAACGTAGAAGTATTTGTAATTAATTACCTGCCTTGTAATTCAGTGTAGGCTGCAAAGAGGTTGCATAAACGATTATTATTATTATTATTATTATTATTATTATTATAACATCGTCAAATAATCATGAAACCTAAAGTTAGTCAAGTTTTTTTTGGTGATCACCTGATAAAGGTTTATTGAGGATTACAGCTTGTTTATGTCGGAATCCGGTTACAAAAAACTTACCGCTTAGCACAGCACAATTTCTCATCAATTATCTCTAATTTAGCATAACAATTACATCGTAATGTACTAAAATCATTGCGGTGCAACACACGGCTGCGATCTTTGTTTTCACGGCATTTTCAAACATTTTTGAACAGCAGTTTAAAAAATGTGTTCTCATGATTACTGCTGCCAAGTAAATCGTTCACTGAAAATGTGTCATACAATTCAAGAATATAATAAAGAGAATGATCACAAAACTGATGCCACACGCTCTTTTTGCCAGACTACCGTTGAAATCCCTCCTAACATCTAGCCCTTGGCTAATAACGTTTTCGTTTTGTTTTGTTTTGTTTACATAAATTTCTTTATGGTAATAAACCGCTCAAAATCAGCCCCAAGAACTCAACGAAGCATTACAACAAATATTGCAGCGTGGTAATTAAGTTTGTTTTGATTCAGAAATTTCTTCACGCAGAATGAATGATTGTTAATTGGCTGTCAAAGCATGTGACTCAAAATCGTAGAGTAATTACCACAATCTGTGTTCATATATTCATGCGTCTAAAACTATTCTAATGTTTTCTTTAACGAGTAGAACATGATGGTCCACTTGTCTCCTTCTCTTCTCTTATGACTCCAAGCCGATCCTTTGTTGCGCTTTTTTTTGTTTAATTGTTTAAGACTTAACACAGAGGGCAATCGAACTGTGACCCGTGGACGATCTGCCGGACAGATAAAGCGAACATTCAAATAATTGCTGCGATCAGCTGCAACCCATGGAAGATCTGACAGATAGAGCAAATATACCATTCGTCAGAGTCGTACCGAGGTATATGTTTTCGTGAATGATCCCGATATTTTAGTCAAAATTTGGATCCCTGATCCCAAAAGCGATGAGAATTTTGATAAGACTAAGCGAAATCGATGGCTACGGATTTCTACATCGTGCATCTAGTGTTCTTAGACTGAAATTATTTTTTGTAATTTTTTGGTCATCTATTTACAAATCAGTAGATTCGAATCCACCAGGACTAACTTTATCCTTACAACCCAACTATTTAATTAATTTATTGTAAATACTCACGTAGTTCTTTTCTCTCCGAAAAATGCGACACTTCTATTTTCAAAATATGTCCTATCAGCTACTGAATGCAATTGTTTGACTTCTTGTTGGCAAGGAACTACTTACCTTTGTTCGGTTTGAGAAGTAGCCTTAGAGGTATCTAGTGAGTAATTTAGGCGCCGTATACAAAATTATGTAATCGAAGTTTGTATTTCTCGCTAAAAGAACAAGGAAATGAAATCAAGTATTACTTAACACACTAATTCCTGGAAAAAAATTTAAATAACCCTAAACTACAGTTTTGCCTCGGATTTACCTGAAATTAATGGATAAGTGCGTTGAATCGAGTGGTAAAGACCTCACCCTTCAGTATTTAGTAGCGTTAACGTTGTTCTATCTCATATCCCTCATGTGGACATTATTCAGCGCCACAAATCTAAATGTAACAATGCGTTATTGACAACCCATCAGGCGTTGTGTAAGTATTGATGATTGATTGTGCACATGATTAGCTCAAAATGGTCTCAGACCGGCATGTATATTATCTTTTAGAGATTATTTTTAAAATACTGAGCGGAAGTTATTCTTGACGTAGCAGTTTAAAAGTCATAAGAAAAACAGCTTACGTTGCCTCCTCTTCGGCTCAGTCCGGAAGCTTTTCGAAAGGCGATGAAGAGTAAATACGTTGTAGGTCGGGATCTTCATTAAGCCCAGCTTCTCGGAAATAAAATGATATTAAAGAACTGATCTCTGCGTTTTTCCTGCTACGTGCTGTACCAAACAGACCTCTCCGTACGCATTCATATGAAGTACCGTAAGAAAATTCTGGGCTTACCTGGATAAACTGGATTTAGCTGATGTTCAGTTCAGGATAGGTTCTTGTTTGAGCGGGCCGTGTGAGCTCAATTTTGTCGTTGCGCCTGGCAGTTTTCACGCGATAGTTTAGGGCCCAGCCCGCCGCAAATAAGCCACACGTCTTATGGTTGCCATTTTTAGTGACGACCTATCTACATCTACTTTATTACTTCGCAAGGCCTTACAGCATACAAGCGAAGGGTCATACAAATAAAATATAAATATCTACATGACGATATTCTTAAAATAATAAAATAATAATTACTATAATAATAATAATAATTACTATTATTAAATACAAGCGAAGGGTCATACAAATAAAATATACATATATACATGACGATATTTTTATAATAGTAAAATGATAATTACAATAATAATAATGATTACCCAATTATCTAAGTTTTCTACTTAAACATGCTATTGAAGTATCGAAGGACAGCATCTTTAAACTTAGCAGCACTTGGCTGGCATGCAACACTTGCAGGTAATGAATTCCAGTCTAGAGGTAGAGGTCCATAGGTCAAGTAAGATATTAAAAAACGACAAAAACAACGAGAACAATGACATTTCTAGTGAGTTTATTTTGCGATTCTTTACTAAAGGTATCTTTTTGTAATACAGGGAATCAATTTTAGACTAAGCTTGTGTGATCAAATTTGCTGGATCATTTTGCTTCATAGTTCAGTTTTTTTCTAGTTTTTATGTCGTAGTCCATGCAAGATGTTAGCTCAAAATGGTGTCAGACCGGCTTGTATATTATTCTTTTAGAGATTATTTTTAAAATACTGAGCGGAAGTTATTCTTGACGTAGCAGTTTAAAAGTCATAAGAAAAACAGCTTACGTTGCCTCTTCTTCGGCTCAGTCCGGAAGCTTTTCGAAAGGTGATGAAGAGTAAATACGTTGTAGGTCGGGATCTTCATTAAGCCCAGCTTCTCGGAAATAAAATGATATTAAAGAACTGATCTCTGCGTTTTTCCTGCACTACTCAATGATCCATCATGCAATAATTATGATATTTAGGTGTCTGTATCTGGATTTCACGGGTTGCCTCAGTCGCAAGACCTTTGTCGGAAGCTGCTGCTGACGGAACCCCCCCCCCCCCCCCCACCCCCCATTAATCATCTAAAGCACCTCAGGAATTTTGTTGCTTTACCAGATTAAACTGGATTGAACTGATATTTAGTTCACGGTAGGTTCGTGATGAAGGTACTGATATTGAAGGTGTGAAAGATATCACATGGACGAAAGCGAAAGTACTCATGTGAGTAAAGTATACATTTCAAAGGGTCATGACCTTATTTTGTAAAACTTCTTGTGCTATTGAACACAGTATAGCATCACAGAGACATGCAGTAGCTTATAAAGAGAAGAGTTCCTCTCTCTTCATCGCAAGCCTCACTTTAATGGCGGGCGTCTTAATTCAATTGCAGTCTCGCAAAAGATGCTGGGTTTAGGTGCCTTTTTCTCCAATGGACGCTTCTAATGAGTATCATAAGGCGAATAAAAAAAACACAGAGAAAAATTATTTGAGACGAGTTAGGGTTCCTGCGCATATTGTTGACCCCACTGCTTCTCCCACGTTCAAAACTTCCAATTTCTTTGTTTCCAAAATTTTGCAAACGATCGTCATTTGATGGGCTGGTATTTTTCACTTTAAGACTCATTTTAGTTGCAGTCCAAGCAGTTACACCTCGCTGCTCGATCATTTTCTGCTGGGTTAGGCGTTTTAACTGTTCGTCCCACATGTCGACTTGTGACAACTTCTTTGTAATCAAGCCTGCGCCTAATTCTTTATAAATCAACCATGCTACGCGGTCAAAATGGACAAAGACTGGCTTTCCGCACGAGAAAAACAATTGAGACGCTTAACAACTGTGCTTGTCGACATGAATGCGACCAGTTTATAATTTCCTCGTTAACAGTGATTTTTCGTTTTCATCTTAGTCCGAGATACGAGGTATAGCACCCCTGTTTACTCAAACATCATTAAACTTTTATAAACGATGATGCATTTCTTTAAATTAGAAAGAGACCTTCTTTTCATGCATCCACACGCACTAAACTATCTTGACTACAAACGCGTTGTAAGTTTACAGCCAAACCATCATAGACTTGAACGAGAATAATTGGAATGATTACCTTGAGCTCTGTAGCGATGTGTACTTTTAGCTTCGGTGGGGTGAAACAAGCTCACGACAATTGTTACTAAGACGCGAATAACTTACTTCCGCGAAGTTCGGATATTTTCCCGAAGCCAACAACACTCGAGCTAGTCTTCAATTGGGCAAACTGCCATAGCAAAAACCCCATTCAGCGCACAGATTTGCTTTTATTTGTTAAGTCAGATATCGTCGTTCAAGTTCGACCACTTTTCTTTGTGAGACAACCTGAATGGTGTAAACGTCCTTTTCCCTCTACGGCTAAACGTTCCGGCTGCCCACTCCCTCCCCTCCCCCCTTTTCTCTTTCCCTCTCTCTCTCTCCTCCTCTTCCTAGCGCTTCTTTTCTAAGCCTTCTACATACTGAGACTATTGTTTAACACATTAAACTCATAGCATCGTCATCTAATTTTTCATCGAGTTTATGCCCAGACTGCCTTTGTTCAGGGATTACTTTGTGTAAAATCACTCTACATCACGATCCCCGATCTAGTCCCTAAGCGTGGTCCAGACTGGAGCTTATTGTGCCGACTGTAATGTCACGGAAATACTTGCCAAGAAAGAAGTCGAGATCGCTCAGACTAGGAAAAGGATACTGTGGCGACAGAGAATTCTATGGAACCAGTCAAAATTGTCAAAATTTATTCGCCCGGCCGTGAGGGGTCGGAGGATTTGTTTTGGTTTTCAGGGGGTTGAAGGGGAGGGGGTGATCAGTCATCGCAGTCAGAGTATAAAGGGACACCATAGGAAATCGTCTGCAGTTTAAATTTCAAGGAGGAGGGATCAGAAATTTATTAAACAGTCTTAGTCAATTTGTCTTAAGACAAGTCGAAAAAAGTTTAAAAAGATTGCAAAATTTGTTCACTCACAAAACATGTTTCGACGCGTTACATCTCTGTCAGTTTTGAAATGATTAGAAGAAAATTAAGTCATTAGAATACATATAAAAATAAATTATCACAAGAGAAGGCAAACTAAAATTTTTAATCTCTTGATTATTATGACTCATAAGTGTTTAATTAGTGGGATTTAGGTAGATTTTGCGTGAAAAGGGAAAGGAAGGTTAAAAGGTTAAAAAAGCAGAGTTCTTTTTTGCCAAGAGTTGGGTTTGCATGTTATAAACATATGCGAGAGAATCGTGCGCATTTGTCAGCCCCGTACCACTGGAAACAAGCACGTTGATCCTCTTTCTTTTGAGAGATTTTCATCATCTCCCCGATATATTTTACAATTGTGCACAAAGTCTCAATGGAAATGTATGATAATTTACATTTTTCTATGGAATTTCCCAGTCCAATCAATACTAAAATCAAGCACAACCAAAAAAAACCCTTTGTTTTCTTTCGAAACGCAACCCTAACCTACACAGCGCATATGACAGCGTAGAATACATACTTTCAATCGGAATACAAAAGTGTTTCAATTTTGAATACGTTTTCAGCGGTGACCTTACACAATACCGTGGCAGTTCCAGGTCATTTAAAATAAAGT
Organism: Stylophora pistillata; assembly: GCF_964205215.1. Classification (NCBI taxonomy): domain Eukaryota; kingdom Metazoa; phylum Cnidaria; class Anthozoa; order Scleractinia; family Pocilloporidae; genus Stylophora; species Stylophora pistillata. The sequence continues at coordinate 11,591,247 of NC_142526.1, forward strand.
CTGCGAGTTTGTCGTATCGACTGTGTTAGCCACTGTACTTCCTTTCAGATGGCACACTCTCACGTGGTACACTACTGAATACCCCAATGCATGTCCATCCCAAAAAATTAAAAGAGTCTCGTGGCATTTCCATGGTTTACAGAAACACAAGATAGCGTTGCATAACTCGTGTGTATTCTTTATCTAATTAAAAATAGCTTTCAATCAGTTTAACTACCAGAACATTTAAGTCTGGTAATCAATCCAGACTGTCTACTGGTGTATTACATCGAACCAAACAGCGGCTGACGGCAAATGGGACAGCTGCGGCTGAAAGAAAAATGAAAAGAGATTGAAATAAACGGAATCTGACGTAGTGTGAGGACTTTTAAGGTGTACTTACACGCCATTCTGTATCATGGCAATGACACACTCTCTGTGAACCTTGTGGGAGCATGGCAGGATCTGACAGCCGCTGAACGCGTCCTGAGGATAAGAGCAAGAAGTTAGAGGGGAAAACAACTTTATTAACTTTTCCATGGACTCACACGTAGTCATTATGTTGATGCAGTCCTCAAAATGACAGTAGCATTACTGTGGTGTCGTGACAAAGGCAGCGGACGTCATTGTGGGGGTCAAGGTAACGATTAGTTCTTCGTTTGAGAGATAGATTGGATGATTTCAAAGAATTAAAGGATGATAACGAAGGGCTAAGCTATCGATAAGTGTTGACATTGACGCTGAATAATGTCAAAAAATTGGCTCCTCTAAGAAAGGTAATATGATGGTATAACGGCCCATCACTCTTACAGGGAACTGCTTAATTAATTCACCGGTGCTTGAAGTTCATAAAGTGCATGTGTTAGAAATAATAGTTTTGTGGCACTGCCATTTGACTCGTTTTACACGTAAAGGGAACAGGTTACGTAGAACATTTTATTGAGTATTTTTGCTCTATTAGCCATCTAGCCTCCTAAAGGCCAATAATGACTCTCAAATGCTTTGCAGCAGTTGCTAAAGTCAGGGTCATTACCTCTAAACAGATGCAACACTCATCGTGTCCCGACTCTGGAAAGCATTTGGGTCTTCCTTGAATCCGTTTGTTCCCAAAAACATCGCATTTGGAAATGTCGTGATGTAAAGGTTGACCCATTGAAATTCTAAACGAGGAAGGAGATATATTTATCTTCTCGATTATGAAAAAAAAAATCCTTCTTTCCAAACAGGATGATAATGAACAAAATGATTAATTAACCTTTAGCATGGGCCAGACTGAAAAGGAAAGACTTATACAGCCAAAGGAGACAAAAGAGCGCGCATATTACAGTAAATTAACCAGCTTTTACTTACCTCTGTCTTCCAGAACCCTCGCCTCTTAAATTCTAAAATGAAATAAAAATGCTTGTTTACGTTGATCGAATTTTGTTAAAAGAAAATTTTTCATTTCTAATATACATGTTGCAAATAGAACGCTCCTGTTCTGGCCACTCGTGCATGCAAATATGTAAACATGGCGGCTATCAAGACTTGTAAAAAATATTTTCCATTTTACTTATCCGGCGTGGCCCCTAGAAACCGGTAATTACTTATCGCCTTAGCTAGAAGGTTTTGTGTAACAATTAAAATCTACTTCCCTTCCTTCCCCCAAGTTTTTGTAGTATTCTAATATCCCCCCCCCCTCATTGGTATTCAATTTCCTAGAGTTCCCCCTCGTTGCCTTTGTTATCGACGACTGATCCTGTAACCATGGGATCGAGATTCCCCTGACCCCTCCTCCCCAGACGATATATAATGACCGGTCCTTTAGTTAACTTACCTCCTCACCCTGCTTGCTAAAGTTACACAGAAGGGCAGGAAAAGGTTGCTGAGGCCACATGCTGACTTCTGGGAGTTCTCTTGCCTCCCTTTCTTTCTTCTTCCGTGTTTTTTCTGCTCGGATTTCCTGCTCTTTTCTTTCAATATCCCGACCAAACTCTTCCCTTTCTCTCTCCCTCAGCACTCTTTCCCCCATGGCGCGCGTTTCTTCCTCACGTTGTTCCGATTCAAGCAGAGAGCTGCCATAGCTTCTGTTCGTCACTAAGCCGCCGGACTGACCAGAACGTTGGCCAGAATATTCTTCTACATTGGTAACAACATTGTTTCTTTCTCTGTTAGCGATAAGAGCAAAAAGATCACTTCTTTAGTACAGTGCACTATTGCCAGAACTCCTACGTTCAAATGTACCCATAACGTTGCTACTTTACCTAACTGGCGCCAACAGACTACTTTCCTTTTGGAATCATAAACTCAAGCACATTGAAAATTGCAAAAATTACCTCCTGAAACTGTGACATCGACTTTGCTGAATAATGAGAATTCGAATCATTATTAACTAGTGAGCTGGGCAGTGATAAGGACTTACAAGTATCTCTGTCTGTCACATCTTCTGCAAATTGTGTCTCCTACAAACTGAAAAAAGGAAATAAGGGGTGTGAAAAGAAGTAACGATGGACAACAGTCAGAACTGAAGTAACTGGAGTTTGGAAAATGGGATCGACAGAAATTTTATTACTTTTGTTATCATTTTTATTCAAATTCTCTCTATTTCATAGCTACTTTCTTTCTCATTTGTCGGTTCGTAATTTAATTACTTCTAAACACCGCCGTTAGTCCGTTGAACCTGCCGCAACTTTCCCCGAGCAAGGCAAGGAAGGACGATTTATTGATCAATTCATACGAAAATAAACACTGATTGGGACATGTTAGTCACCTCATCAAGGCTGCATGAGCACCAAGGTCCAGGAACAGCCCCCTGCCACTCTCTCCATGCTCCAGATCTTCTTATCTCTCTTCTCTCTCTTTCTCTCATTTCTCTATTTCCTCTTATTCTAATCTCTTTTTCCCTTCTGTCCTGATCCATTCGAAGTTGTACCCGTTCCAATTCCCACTGTTCTCTTTCCCGCATTACTCTGTTCATTTGGATTGTTGCTCTAACAATTCCTTGCAGCAATGCAAGGGGACTGTTGTTGGTGAACTCTAAAGACTCAACATGCCAGGATCTTACGTTCTGTGGAAACAATGCAAATAAGCTTCCGAAAACCTGGAAAAATGAAACAAAATAAGCTAAGATGATTTTCAAAAATATTTGTTATACAGATTGGTTAGCTCCTCAAGAGGGCGCTGTCGACCCATTTTAGTCGCTTGGAATGCTCGTTTTGATGCTACAATTTTAAAAACAAAATTGCTTGAAGCGTTTTTAGACACTTCATGAATCTATGAGCCGTGTCGTTAGGAAGAAAATTAGCAGTATTTTTTCTGCTCATATATCGCAAAGCACCTCTAGGGGACAGTCTTAAACAACAAAAACAACAACAATTTTCGTGCGATTATTCTGCAATTCCCTCTAGTACCTTTTGTCATATAGGGAATAAAAATTTACCGAGCTTGTGTAATTGAATTAGCCGGATTATTTTGACTGATTGTTTTTCCAATTTTTACGTCGCAGCCAACGAAAGCCTCGATCTCAGCTTCAAGCTTGTTGAATCACTTTTACAACTCCTTTCGTACCCGAGCCGATCGGTCACGTTGTCCCAGACAAGCAATGTCAGTCCCTGTTTTAAAAGCTAAACAGTCCTCATTCAAAGGCTGTATTATATTCAAACTGTCTTACCTCTGCCCCCATCTCTGTAACTTGGTCACGGCGTGGACCATTTTGATTACGAGAAAGCAGCTCCAAGAGTAAAGCAAGGTCTGTAGTGTGTCTGGCCACGAACGAGTCTGCTAATCCATTAGCTTCGTTTTCCATGACACATTTATTTGCAACTTAAAGAAACCAATGCTGTACAATCAGAAAGCAGAGTAGAAAAAATAAAAGTAGCTGGCAATAGTTTTCCCTCAACATTCATTGCTCTCAAACACCAACTTCCACCATTTGCAGTCACGATTTTCTCACGCGTTAACCGAAAGGTTGAAGTTTGAAACATTTGGCATTGAACGATTCCCTAACAAGAAAAAAGGAGATAATGAAAGGATTCTTAACTGCCACCATAACGGGCAACAGGGAAAACATATCATTGATCATAGATTCAGGTAACTTAACTTAACTTTGGCCCGTTTATTGTAAACATTTTACAATAAAAATCTGCGATTTAACAAATGGTAAACACCACAGCATACACTATTGAGTTATGGATGCACGCGGGAGGTTGCTAAGCACGAAAGAAGCGTAAGAGTCGCTCGAGGCGATACCCGAGAGCGACTCTAGCTTCTTGAGTGCTTAGCAAACCTCCCAAGTGCATCCATAACTCAATAGTGTACGCTGTGGTGTTTACCATTTGTTTCATAACATAACATTGACACATTGTAGCTAAAGAGTTCCCTTTTATTTAACAAATCTTAGGTGACCAGAAAAAAACAAGCGCGCGCGGAAAACTAGTCTTTGCATATGCTCACGTCAGCAGCGTACACCCATGGGCAAATGGGGGACGCTCAATTGACCAATCAGAGCGCGCGCTTTACTTTTGTTATGTTATAAAAAATATTGGAAAACATTACACGACGTTTCGACGTTTCCAGAGCGTCATTATCAAGTGAGAATAAAATAACAAAACTAAGTCACTTGATAAATTAAAACTAACTCACTTGATAATGACGTTCTGGAAACGTCAAAGCGTCGTATAATGTTTTCCAATATTCAATCGCAGATTTTTATTGTAAAATGTTTTAACAAATCTTTAATTTTCAAAAGCTGATATATATATATAGATAAAGAGTTTGTGATCCCACATAACAGACAAGACTACTTGGCCTTAACATAACATTCCTCAAACGAAGTCACTCCTCTTCTGACCTACTACGAAAGTGCCGCGTTGTGCATTCACAAGACCATATGCCCTTAGGACAGGAGAAACTGTTTCTGTACCTGCCTCTCCAAGAACTAATAGATTCAGACAGTTTTGCACCATAAAATACCAGAAACACGTTTAAAATACCGAATTACCATTCGTCCTAATACTCATATTATTTAATATTCACATAGTATTCAATATTTACATTTAATTGATATCTATCATAGTTATATTTAGGTGTAACGTAGAAGTATTTGTAATTAATTACCTGCCTTGTAATTCAGTGTAGGCTGCAAAGAGGTTGCATAAACGATTATTATTATTATTATTATTATTATTATTATTATTATTATAACATCGTCAAATAATCATGAAACCTAAAGTTAGTCAAGTTTTTTTTGGTGATCACCTGATAAAGGTTTATTGAGGATTACAGCTTGTTTATGTCGGAATCCGGTTACAAAAAACTTACCGCTTAGCACAGCACAATTTCTCATCAATTATCTCTAATTTAGCATAACAATTACATCGTAATGTACTAAAATCATTGCGGTGCAACACACGGCTGCGATCTTTGTTTTCACGGCATTTTCAAACATTTTTGAACAGCAGTTTAAAAAATGTGTTCTCATGATTACTGCTGCCAAGTAAATCATTCACTGAAAATGTGTCATACAATTCAAGAATATAATAAAGAGAATGATCACAAAACTGATGCCACACGCTCTTTTTGCCAGACTACCGTTGAAATCCCTCCTAACATCTAGCCCTTGGCTAATAACGTTTTCGTTTTGTTTTGTTTTGTTTACATAAATTTCTTTATGGTAATAAACCGCTCAAAATCAGCCCCAAGAACTCAACGAAGCATTACAACAAATATTGCAGCGTGGTAATTAAGTTTGTTTTGATTCAGAAATTTCTTCACGCAGAATGAATGATTGTTAATTGGCTGTCAAAGCATGTGACTCAAAATCGTAGAGTAATTACCACAATCTGTGTTCATATATTCATGCGTCTAAAACTATTCTAATGTTTTCTTCAACGAGTAGAACATGATGGTCCACTTGTCTCCTTCTCTTCTCTTATGACTCCAAGCCGATCCTTTGTTGCGCTTTTTTTTGTTTAATTGTTTAAGACTTAACACAGAGGGCAATCGAACTGTGACCCGTGGACGATCTGCCGGACAGATAAAGCGAACATTCAAATAATTGCTGCGATCAGCTGCAACCCATGGAAGATCTGACAGATAGAGCAAATATACCATTCGTCAGAGTCGTACCGAGGTATATGTTTTCGTGAATGATCCCGATATTTTAGTCAAAATTTGGATCCCTGATCCCAAAAGCGATGAGAATTTTGATAAGACTAAGCGAAATCGATGGCTACGGATTTCTACATCGTGCATCTAGTGTTCTTAGACTGAAATTATTTTGTGTAATTTTTTGGTCATCTATTTACAAATCAGTAGATTCGAATCCACCAGGACTAACTTTATCCTTACAACCCAACTATTTAATTAATTTATTGTAAATACTCACGTAGTTCTTTTCTCTCCGAAAAATGCGACACTTCTATTTTCAAAATATGTCCTATCAGCAACTGAATGCAATTGTTTGACTTCTTGTTGGCAAGGAACTACTTACCTTTGTTCGGTTTGAGAAGTAGCCTTAGAGGTATCTAGTGCGTAATTTAGGCGCCGTATACAAAATTATGTAATCGAAGTTTGTATTTCTCGCTAAAAGAACAAGGAAATAAAATCAAGTATTACTTAACACACTAATTCCTGCAAAAAAATTTAAATAACCCTAAACTACAGTTTTGCCTCGGATTTACCTGAAATTAATGGATAAGTGCGTTGAATCGAGTGGTAAAGACCTCACCCTTCAGTATTTAGTAGCGTTAACGTTGTTCTATCTCATATCCCTCATGTGGACATTATTCAGCGCCACAAATCTAAATGTAACAATGCGTTATTGACAACCCATCAGGCGTTGTGTAAGTATTGATGATTGATTGTGCACATGATTAGCTCAAAATGGTCTCAGACCGGCATGTATATTATCTTTTAGAGATTATTTTTAAAATACTGAGCGGAAGTTATTCTTGACGTAGCAGTTTAAAAGTCATAAGAAAAACAGCTTACGTTGCCTCTTCTTCGGCTCAGTCCGGAAGCTTTTCGAAAAGCGATGAAGAGTAAATACGTTGTAGGTCGGGATCTTCATTAAGCCCAGCTTCTCGGATATAAAATGATACTAAAGAACTGATCTCTGCGTTTTTCCTGCACTACTCAATGATCCATCATGCAATAATTATGATATTTAGGTGTCTGTATCTGGATTTCACGGGTTGCCTCAGTCGCAAGACCTTTTTCGGAAGCTGCTGCTGACGGACCCCCCCCCCCCCCCCTTTAATCATCTAAAGCACCTCAGGAAAATTTTTGCTTTACCAGATTAAACTGGATTGAACTGATATTTAGTTCACGGTAGGTTCGTGACAAAGGTTCTGATATTGAAGGTGTGAAAGATATCACATGGACGAAAGAAAAAGTACTTATCTGAGTAAAGTATACATTTCAAAGGGTTATGACCTTATTTTGTAAAACTTCTTGTGCTATTGAACACAGTATAACATCACAGAGACATGCAGTAGCTTGTAAAGAGAAGAGTTCCTCTCTCTTCATCGCAAGCCTTCCTTTAATGGCGGGCGCCTTAATTCAATTGCAGTCTCGCAAAAGATGCTGGGTTTAGGTGCCTTTTTCTCCAATGGACGCTTCTAATGAGTATCATAAGGCGAATAAAAAAAAACACAGAGAAAAATTATTTGAGACGAGTTAGGGTTCCTGCCATATTGTTGACCCCACTGCTTCTCCCACGTTCAAAACTTCCAATTTCTTTGTTTCCAAAATTTTGCAAACGATCGTCATTTGATGGGCTGGTATTTTTTACTTTAAGACTCATTTTAGTTGCAGTCCAAGCAGTTACACCTCGCTGCTCGATCATTTTCTGCTGGGTTAGGCGTTTTAACTGTTCGTCCCACATGTCGACTTGTGACAACTTCTTTGTAATCAAGCCTGCGCCTAATTCTTTATAAATCAACCATGCTACGCGGTCAAAATGGACAAAGACTGGCTTTCTGCACGAGAAAAACAATTGAGACGCTTAACAACTGTGCTTGTCGACATGAAAGCGACCAGTTTATAATTTCTTCGTTAACAGTGTTTTTTCGTTTTCATCTTAGTCCGAGATACGAGGTATAGCACCCCTGTTTACTCAAACATCATTAAACATTTATAAACGATGATGCATTTCTTTAAATTAGAAAGAGACCTTCTTTTCATGCATCCACACGCACTAAATTATCTTGACTACAAACGCGTTGTAAGTTTACAGCCAAACCATCATAGACTTTAACGAGAATAATTGGAATGATTACCTTGAGCTCTGTAGCGATGTATACTTTTAGCTTCGGTGGGTGAAACAAGCTCACGACAATTGTTACTAAGACGCGAATAACTTACTTCCGCGAAGCCCGGATATTTTCCCGAAGCCAACAACACTCGATCTAATCTTCAATTGGGCAAACTGCCATAGCAAAAACCCCATTCAGCGCACAGATTTGCTTTTATTTGTTAAGTCAGATATCGTCGTTCAAGTTCGACCACTTTTCTTTGTGAGACAACCTGAATGGTGTAAACGTCCTTTTCCCTCTACGGCTAAACCTTCCGGCTGCCCCCTCCCTCCCCTCCCCCCCTTTTCTCTTTCCCTCTCTCTCTCTCTCTCTCTCCTCCTCTTCCTAGCGCTTCTTTTCTAAGCCCCCTACAGACAGAGACTATTGTTTAACACGTTAAACTCATAGCATCGTCATCTAATTTTTCATCGAGTTTATGCCCAGACTGCCTTTGTTCAGGGATTACTTTGTGTAAAATCACTCTACATCACGATCCCCGATCTAGTCCCTAAGCGTGGTCCAGACTGGAGCTTATTGTGCCGACTGTAATGTCACGGAAATACTTGCCAAGAAAGAAGTTGAGATCGCTCAGACTAGGAAAAGGATACTGTGGCGACAGAGAATTCTATGGAACCAGTCAAAATTGTCAAAATTTATTCGCCCGGCCGTGAGGGGTCGGAGGATTTGTTTTGGTGAATGCCATGGTTTTCAGGGGGAAGAAAGGGAGGGGTGATCAGTCATCGCAGTCAGAGTATAAAGGGACACCATAGGAAATCGTCTGCAGATTAATTTTCAAGGAGGAGGGATCGATTTCAAGAGAAAAAGAGGAAAAGAGGATTTCAAGAGGAAAAGATTGCAAAATTTGTTCACTCACAAAACATGTTTCGACGTGTTACATCTCTGTCAGTTTTGAAATGATTAGAAGAAAATCAAGTTATTAGAATACATAAAAAAATAAATTATCACAAGAGAAGGCAAATTAAAATTTATAATCTCTTGATTATTATGACTCATAAGTGTTTAATTAGTGGGACTTAGGTAGATTTTGCGTGAATAGGGAAAGGAAGGTTAAAAGGTTAAAAAAGCAGAGTCCTTTTTTGCCCAGAGTTGGGTTTGCATGTTATAAACATATGCGAGAGAATCGTGCGCATTTGTCAGCCCCGTACCACTGGAAACAAACACGTTGATCCTCCTTCTTTTGAGAGATTTTCATCATCTCCCCCATATATTTTACAATTGTGCACAAAGTCTCAATGGAAATGTATGATTATTTACATTTTTCTATGGAATTTCCCAGTCCAATCAATACTAATATCAAGCACAACCAAAAAAAACTCTTTGTTTTCTTTCGAAACGCAACCCTAACCTACACTTCATGACAGCGTAGAATACATACATTCAATCGGAATACAAAAGTGTTTCAATTTTGAATACGTTTTCAGCGGTGACCTTACACAATACCGTGGCAGTTCCAGGTCATTTAAAATAAAGTCTGCGTAAAGTTGTCGTATCGACTGTGTTAACAACTGTACTTCCTTTCAGATGGCATACTCTCACGTGGTACACTACTGAATACCCCAATGCATGTCCATCCCGAAAAATTAAAAGAGTCTCGTGGCATTTCCATGGTTTACAGAAACACAAGATAGCGTTGCATAACTCGTGTGTATTCTTTATCTAATTAAAAATAACTTTCAATCAGTTTAACTACCAGAACATTTAAGTCTGGTAATCAATCCAGACTGTCTACTGGTGTATTACATCGAACCAAACAGCGGCTGACGGCAAATGGGACAGCTGCGGCTGAAAGAAAAATGAAAAGAGATTGAAATAAACGGAATCTGACGTAGTGTGAGGACTTTTAAGGTGTACTTACACGCTATTCTGTATCATGGCAATGACACACTCTCTGTGAACCTTGTGGGAGCATGGCAGGATCTGACAGCCGCTGAACGCGTCCTGAGGATAAGAGCAAGAAGTTAGAGGGGAAAACAACTTTATTAACTTTTCCATGGACTCACACGTAGTCATTATGTTGATGCAGTCCTCAAAATGACAGTAGCATTACTGTGGTGTCGTGACAAAGGCAGCGGACGTCACTGTGGGGGTCAAGGTAACGATTAGTTCTTCGTTTGAGAGATCGATTGGATGATTTCAAAAAATTAAAGGATGATAACGAAGGGCTAAGCTATCGATAAGTGTTGACATTGACGCTGAATAATGTCAAAAAATTGGCTCCTCTAAGAAAGGCAATATGATGGTATAACGGCCCATCACTCTTACATGGAACTGCTTAATTAATTCACCGGTGGTTGAAGTTCATAAAGTGCATGTGTTAGAAATAATAGTTTTGTGGCACTGCCATTTGACTCGTTTTACACGTAAAGGGAACAGCTTACGTAGAACGTTTTATTGAGTATTTTTGCTCTATTAGCCATCTAGCCTCCTAAACGCCAATAATGACTCTCAAATGCGTTTACCGATCATGCTTTGCAGCAGTTGCTAAAGTCAGGGTCATTACCTCTAAACAGATGCAACACTCATCGTGTCCCGACTCTGGAAAGCATTTGGGTTTTCCTTGAATCCGTTTGTTCCCAAAAACATCGCATTTGGAAATGTCGTGATGTGAAGGTTGACCCATTGAAATTCTAAACGAGGAAGGAGATATATTTATCTTCTCGATTATGAAAAAAAAAATCCTTCTTTCCAAACAGGATGATAATGAACAAAATGATTAATTAACCTTTAGCATGGGCCAGACTGAAAAGAAAAGACTTATACAGCCAAAGGAGACAAAAGAGCGCGCATATTACAGTAAATTAACCAGCTTTTACTTACCTCTGTCTTCCAGAACCCTCGCCTCTTAAATTCTAAAATGAAATAAAAATCCTTGTTTACGTTGATCGAATTTTGTTAAAAGAAAATTTTTCATTTCTAATATACATGTTGCAAATAGAACGCTCCTGTTCTGGCCACTCGTGCATGCAAATATGTAAACATGGCGGCTATCAAGACGTGTAAAAAATATTTTCCATTTCGCTTATCCGGCGTGGCCCCTAGAAACCGGTAATTACTTATCGCCTTAGCTAGAAGGTTTTGTGTAACAATAAAATCTACTTCCCTTCCTTCCCCCAAGTTTTTGTAGTATTCTAATATTCCCCCCCTCATTGGCATTCAATTTTCTAGAGTTCCCCCTCGTTGCCTTTGTTATCGACGACTGATCCTGAAACCATGGGATCGAGATTCCCCTGACCCCTCCTCCCCAGACGATATATAATGACCGGTCCTTTAGTTAACTTACCTCCTCACCCTGCTCACTAAAGTTACACAAAAGGGCAGGAAAAGGTTGCTGAGGCCACATGCTGACTTGTGGGAGTTCTCTTGCCTCCCTTTCTCTCTTCTTCCGTATTTTTTCTGCTCGGATTTCCTGCTCTTTTCTTTCAATATCCCGACCAAACTCTTCCCTTTCTCTCTCCCTCAGCACTCTTTCCCCCATGGCGCGCGTTTCTTCCTCACGTTGTTCCGATTCAAGCAGAGAGCTGCCATAGCTTCTGTTCGTCACTAAGCCGCCGGACTGACCAGAACGTTGGCCAGAATATTCTTCTTCATTGGTAACAACATTGTTTTTTTCTCTGTTAGCGATAAGAGCAAAAGGATCACTTCTTTAGTACAGTGCACTATTGCCAGAACTCCTACGTTCAAATGTACCCATAACGTTGCTACTTTACCTAACTGGCGCCAACAGACTACTTTCCTTTTGGAATCATAAACTCAAGCACATTGAAAATTGCAAAAATTACCTCCTGAAACTGTGACATCGACTTTGCTGAATAATGAGAATTCGAATCATTATTAACTAGTGAGCTGGGCAGTGATAAGGACTTACAAGTATCTCTGTCTGTCACATCTTCTGCAAATTGTGTCTCTTACAAACTGAAAAAAGGAAATAAGGGGTGTGAAAAGAAGTAACGATGGACAACAGTCAGAACTGAAGTAACTGGAGTTTGGAAAATGGGATCGACAGAAATTTTATTACTTTTGTTACCATTTTTATTCAAATTCTCTCTATTTCATAGCTACTTTCTTTCTCATTTGTCGGTTCGTAGTTTAATTACTTCTAAACACCGCCGTTAGTCCGTTGAACCTGCCGCAACTTTCCCCGAGCAAGGCAAGGAAGGACGATTTACTGATCAATTGATACGAAAATAAACACTGATTGGGACATGTTAGTCACCTCATCAAGGCTGCATGAGCACCAAGGTCCAGGAACAGCCCCCTGCCACTCTCTCCATGCTCCAGATCTTCTTATCTCTCTTCTCTCTCTTTCTCTCATTTCTCTATTTCCTCTTATTCTAATCTCTTTTTCCCTTCTGTCCTGATCCATTCGAAGTTGTACCCGTTCCAATTCCCACTGTTCTCTTTCCCGCATTACTCTGTTCATTTGGATTGTTGCTCTAACAATTCCTTGCAGCAATGCAAGGGGACTGTTGTTGGTGAACTCTAAAGACTCAACATTCCAGGATCTTATGTTCTGTGGAAACAATGCAAATAAGCTTCCGAAAACCTGGAAAAATGAAACAACATAAGCTAAGATGATTTTCAAAAATATTTGTTATACAGATTGGTTAGCTCCTCAAGAGGGCGCTGTCGACCCATTTTAGTCGCTTGGAATGCTCGTTTTGATGCTACAATTTTAAAAACAAAATTGCTTGAAGCGTTTTTAGACACTTCATAAATCTATGAGCCGTGTCGTTAAAAAGAAAATTAGCAGTATTTTTTCTGCTCATATATCGCAAAGCACCTCTAGGGAACAGTCTTAAACAACAAAAACAACAACAATTTTCGTGCGATTATTCTGCAATTCCCTTTAGTACCTTTTGTCATATAGGGAATAAAAATTTACCGAGCTTGTGTGATTGAATTAGCCGGATTATTTTGACTGATTGTTTTTCCAATTTTTACGTCGCAGCCAACGAAAGCCTCGATCTCAGCTTCAAGCTTGTTGAATCACTTTTACAACTCCTTTCGTACCCGAGCCGATCGGTCGCGTTGTCCCAGACAAGCAATGTCAGTCCCTGTTTTAAAAGCTAAACAGTCCTCATTCAAAGGCTGTATTATATTCAAACTGTCTTACCTCTGCCCCCATCTCTGTAACTTGGTCACGGCGTGGACCATTTTGATTACGAGAAAGCAGCTCCAAGAGTAAAGCAAGGTCTGTAGTGTGTCTGGCCACGAACGAGTCTGCTAATCCATTAGCTTCGTTTTCCATGACACATTTATTTGCAACTTAAGGAAACCAATGCTGTACAATCAGAAAGCAGAGTAGAAAAAATAAAAGTAGCTGGCAATAATTTTCCCTCAACATTAATTGCTCTCAAACACCAACTTCCACCATTTGCAGTCACGATTTTCTCACGCGTTAATCGAAAGGTTGAAGTTTGAAATATTTGGCATTGAACGATTCCCTAACAAGAAAAAAGGAGATAATGAAAGGATTCTTAACTACCACCATAACGGGCAACAGGGAAAACCCGCTCTCGTGGCCCTCAGGGTCACTTCCCATTTGCCTTGTAAACGTCTATTCAGGTTAAATCTATTTCCTGTATGAGTACATTATAAAACACGACCCTTGAATAACAGCACGAAATCTTTATTTGCGACTTCATGCCTAGTCAAGCTAGAGTCCACCAAGTCCAAACATTAAGGTCAGTTTTCGTCTTCTTTGATGAAATTTCATGGTCGTCTAACTGCTTCCCTTCGTTCGATTTATCTAATAGACTTGTGTTAATATTTGCCGGCCATTCCGACTCTTCGTCGTCAGAAAATAACTTAAATTATCCGCCATTTTTTTCGTAACTTCAATCCGATTCTTCCCTCACGCGATGCGAGAAAACCTTTATAACCGGTGCGCTGGAGTACAAATACCTCAAGATATCTGTACTCGCCTTGGGCGTTACTTGTACCCTACGGAGTGTAGTTGTATACTTAAACTGCATACTTACATCAACCTCATTTACGAGAAAACTAGTACTGATCGCCATTTCCAGCATAACAAAAGAACTAGGCTGATATCCAGCCATCTTGATCGAACAAGCTTAGTCAATAAAGGATCTGTTATGTAGCAATTCAAAAAGCCTCTGCTTTATTAAGAATTAAGAGGCTTGTTCGTGTCGAGAGACGAGAAACTGCTCCAAATCGTCAACGGGGACTGCCAGCGATTTGATGAACGATATCATTGATCGTAGATTCAGGTAACTCAACTTAACTTTGGCCCGTTTATCGTAAACATTTTACAATAAAAATCTGCGATAAAATATTGGAAAACATTACACGACGTTTCGACGTTTCCAGAGCGTCATTATCAAGTGAGAATAAAATAACAAAACTAAGTCACTTGATAAATTAAAACTAACTCACTTGATAATGACGTTCTGGAAACATCAAAGCGTCGTATAATGTTTTCCAATATTTTATCGCAGATTTTTATTGTAAAATGTTTTAACAAATCTTTAATTTTCAAAAGCTGATATATATATATAGATAAAGAGTTTGTGATCCCACATAACAGACAAGACTACTTGGCCTTAACATAACATTCCTCAGACGAAGTCACTCCTCTTCCGACCTACTACGAAAGTGCCGCGTTGTGCATTCACAAGACCATATGCCCTTAGGACAGGAGAAACTGTTTCTGTACCTGCCTCTCCAAGAACTAATAGATTCAGACATTTTTGCACCATAAAATACCAGAAACACGTTTAAAATACCGAATTACCATTCGTCCTAATACTCATATTATTTAATATTTACATAGTATTCAATATTTACATTTAATTGATATCTATCGTAGTTATATTTAGGTGTAACGTAGTTATATTTAGGTGTAACGTAGAAGTATTTGTAATTAATTACCTGCCTTGTAATTCAGTGTAGGCTGCAAAGAGGTTGCATAAACGATTATTATTATTATTATTATTATTATTATTATTATTATAACATCGTCAAATAATCATGAAACCTAAAGTTAGTCAAGTTTTTTTTGGTGATCACCTGATAAAGGTTTATTGAGGATTACAGCTTGTTTATGTCGGAATCCGGTTACAAAAAACTTAACGCTTAGCACAGCACAATTTCTCATCAATTATCTCTCATTTAGCATAACAATTACATCGTAATGTACTAAAATCATTGCGGTGCAACACACGGCTGCGATCTTTGTTTTCACGGCATTTTCAAACATTTTTGAACAGCAGTTTAAAAAATGTGTTCTCATGATTACTGCTGCCAAGTAAATCATTCACTGAAAATGTGTCATACAATTCAAGAATATAATAAAGAGAATGATCACAAAACTGATGCCACACGCTCTTTTTGCCAGACTACCGTTGAAATCCCTCCTAACATCTAGCCCTTGGCTAATAACGTTTTCGTTTTGTTTTGTTTTGTTTACATAAATTTCTTTATGGTAATAAACCGCTCAAAATCAGCCTCAAGAACTCAACGAAGCATTACAACAAATATTGCAGCGTGGTAATTACGTTTGTTTTGATTCAGAAATTTCTTCACGCAGAATGAATGATTGTTAATTGGCTGTCAAAGCATGTGACTCAAAATCGTAGAGTAATTACCACAATCTGTGTTCATATATTCATGCGTCTAAAACTATTCTAATGTTTTCTTTAACGAGTAGAACATGATGGTCCACTTGTCTCCTTCTCTTCTCTTATGACTCCAAGCCGATCCTTTGTTGCGCTTTTTTTTGTTTAATTGTTTAATTAATTGTTTTACCGTCGGCCTAGTGAAGCGTGTGGGCGGATGAGGTTAGGCAAACAAAAACACTCAATTGAGGCATAGGGTATTATATGGACTGGACTGGAATATTTTTTGGACGATTTTTTGGACTATTTTTGGACGATTTTTTGGACGATTTTTGGACCATTTTATAAGGGGAAAGGCACACCTTTAGTACTCAGGAAGGGGTGGGTGCAGTCTATAAGTACTGAGGGAGGAGTGGGGGAAGAGTTTTATTACTCAGGGAGGGGTGGTAGGTGGTTGTAATTGTAAACACTACTGGTTAATGGAGCTTTTTTCTCGATCGTAAAAATTATTTCAATCGGTTTTTCGACTGACTTCTTCTACATCAACATTTTGCGCTGGGCCGCGGCGCTTCTTTAATTTTTTAGCCATGCGAAAGCGAAACTGCCACGTAAACACTGGACTTTAAATCTTATTGAAAATATCGCGTTTACGATCCTCCACTTTTGAGTTACCAGTCTGGCAAAGGTTAAGCGTGTGCCTTTTGAGTCAACTTATGCACCATCATTTTTCCTTTGTGCAATTACCAGATTTATCTATCTGTCTTTTGTCATTGATGTTATCAGACGAGATCACAGAATTTCCGTTCCTTGGCCCTTGACTTTAGCCGCAAATATAGAATTCACAAGCGCTATTGCAATTTTAACGTTTGTGCGTTTACTATATGAAATCATTTTTGGTACAAAGCAATATTCTCTCAGATGTCTCGTTAACACAGACCTCGAAAACGCAAAGCGCAGACCGCACGCCTCGAAAACGCACACCTCGAAAAACGTGTATACAGTGTGTAATTACCAGTATCTCTCTTCCTTTTGTCATTGATGACGAGATCTCGGAATTTCCGTCATGCGAAAGCGAAACTGCCATGTAAACACTGGACTTTAATTTATATTTAAAATACTGCGTTTACGATCCTCCACTGTTGAGTTATCAGTGTGCCTTTTGAGTCGACTTGTAAACACTGGACTTTAATTTATATTTAAAATACTGCGTTTACAATTCTCCACTGTTGAGTTATCCGTGTGCCTTTTCAGTCGACTTGTGTGTGCACTATCAGTTGCTTCACGTTTTCCTTTGTGTATACAGTATGTAATTACTGAATTTATCTATCTTCCTTTTGTCAGTGATCATATCAGACAAGATCACAGAATTTCGCACTACACCGTAATACCTAGTTAAAGAAGGGTGTTTCTGTCGAGGAACTATCGGCTGATAGTTGCCCCGCGGAAATTTGATGTTCTTAAAACGAATAGAAAGATAGATAAATCTGGTAATTACACAAAAGAAAAAATATGGTGCATAAGTCGTCTCGAAAGGCACACGCATAACCTATGCCAGACTGGTAACTCAACATTGGAGGATCGTAAACGCGATATTTTCAATGAGATTTAAAGTCCAGAGTTTACGTGGCAGTTTCGCTTTTGCATGGCTAAAAAATTAAAGAAACGCCGCGGCCCAGCGCAAAATGTTGATATAGGAGAAGTCAGTCAAAAAACCGATTAAAATAATTATTACGATCGAGTAAAAGCCCCATTAACCAGTAGTGTTTACAATTACAACCACCTACCAGCCCTCCCTGAGTAATAACACTCTTCCCCCACCCCTCCCTCAGTACTTGTCGACTGCACCCACCCCTCCTTGGGTACTAAAGTTGTGCCTTTCCCCTTATAAAATGGTCCGAAAAATCGTCCAAAAAATCGTCCAAAACATAGTCCAAAAAATTGTCCAAAAGATCGTCCAAAAAATAGTCCAGTCCAGTCCATATCTTACTTTATGCCCTCCATTGAGGACACAGTCGCCTCACGTTTTGCTATCGACATTAGCCCTCGCATAGAACAAAAAATGTAAATCTCGTGACTTTTCCTGAAATCTTTTTATCAACATGGCGCTTTTTTGGAACAGCTCCAGCATGTGTTCCAGAAGCTCGAACTGCATAGCTTCTGCATTAAATAAGACAGCGTTTCTAGGAAATTAGACATGATTTAATTTTCTGTGTGAGTACCCAACCGAATGCTTAGATAAAAGATTTTAGACTGTGCCTGACAAAATGAAAGTAAGTTGCAAATCGATTACAGACACACTAAAAATTATTAAGATCGCAAAGAGATTTACCTGTGCCAACGAACAACACCAAGGGCAAACCGGAAAATTTGAGTAGAGGTATGTACGTGGATGAGTGAGAGTCCTGATCGTTTAGAAAAAGAAAATACATCAGTTGACTAAAACCAATTTCTTTCACCTCCAAAAGCCTACCACAGTACGATGCAATAGCCAGGAAAGGAGCTGAAAACTATGTTACTATCTTCCGTCATAAGCAGCCGTAGCTTTAGCAACAAGTTTGGATTTTGAAAAAAATCTTGTCAGAGTCTCATTGAAGAAAATTTCCGATTTCAGGCGGCTTTGTAAAGAAAGAGCAGTTGATGGCGCTAAGACCTACACACGTAAGGGCGAATCTGTAACGTATGAATCTGTAAGTGGTCTCGAGTCCACGGTCATTTTGGCTCCTTGTCAGCGGTATGGTCATCCTGCCGAGAAGAAGCCAAAATGACCCTGGGCTCGAGATTGCATAATGGCGATATAGTATTTATTGACCCTACCATTACTACCGCCGGCAAGTATGCCTTCTGGATAAGGGTAACGAGGGCTTGCACCGGTCGGCCAAGATTGTAGCCGTATACTACGAGCGTACTGATTTCTTAATGCGCTGGTAAACCCATAGGAAATTGAAGGTTATCTTGAAAAAGTAATAGACCGCACTTTCTATCAGTTTAACCCACGCAGGGAGTTAGAAAACACAAGAAAAGTTTGGAAGTCGACCTGATCCCGCTTGCACAATATGCAGTTGATTGCTTTATTTAGCCAGCTTTCCAATTAAATAAACATCCTGCATTAATCATTCCGCGCACAACGAGATCATGGCTGATAACCAAATGCTTTCCCGTCTAGTGCGGCCGTCTGTCAATATGACCACAGGGAAGTGATTCGATTTAGCGCCCTCATTCCAATAAGCGTCCCTTCTCTAATAAGCACCCCCCCCCCTTTGAGTTTTTTTTTGTTGTTGTTGTTGTTGACAAGCACCCCTTTACTAATAAACGCCGCTATCGCGAAATCACTCTGAGCAAAATTATTAATTGCATAGTTGTCTAAATATGGAACGAACAGGAGAGAATTTGATGCCCGAGAGAGAAACGAAAAGTGCCGGCTCCTCACATTCGCCTCCTGAGCCTTGCTTTAGCTCCAGTAAACACGTGCCACTTTGTTAGTTTTCATGTTAAACTTTAAAGGAAACATCATGGAAGCCTTAATAATTATATTCTAAGGCACCAGTTTGTTCACAATGAGTGGCATAAATTTTGTTATGAAAGTCATTACTTACAGCCACACTTATGGACAATAACAGTCAAGGATTGCAGAAGTATTTAAGAAAAGATAAAGTAACAGAACAGTACCGATTTTTCCATCTCTCGCTCGGCCTTTCGAAAATAATTCCATAATTCGATCCATTATTGCCTTCCCTTCTTCGATCAACCTTAACCATGAACGTCAACTCAAACATTTCGATGACTGAAACCAATTTCCTTTTTAGAAATAGGAGACTCCGATAAACTCCAATGAGTTAAACACGGTCATTGATGACTTTTTCAACTCGCGAGATATCAAAGCGCTAGTTTATGAAAATTCATTGCAAAAACAAGATCAATCCTAAACCTGGCGCGTCCAGAGTCTGGATTAAGCATTTAACAGGATGAAAACAGGCAAAACAAGTTTTTCTGGAATGGTCACAAGTTAATGCACGACATGCGATGTCACTCGAAATACATTTCCTACCCTAAGAATATTAAATATCGCAAACTAGATGTAAGACAACTCATGATCAGGGTACTTTAAAAGTTAAATCGTTACTTTTTTACGAAACGATCATCCGACATTTAAATTTTATACCTTTATTTCTCTGATAACGAAATTATACGATTTTCTTTTCTTGGACAGCTCCTTACACAATAGTAACTGTTTGTAGATTGCTCGTTATTAGGATTAATCTAAAAAATATTCAGCAACGGTTTTAAATTTATTCATTGTAAATAATGCCGTAATAGTTTGCTTCCCAGAATAGGCGATACTACTACCTTTTTAGACATTTCTTTTTAGTAAGTAATCAGTGGGAAATTCCCTCCGATCATGTTGACAATATATGTATACTTACCGTTGCTCAGTTTTAGTATTAGTCCCAGGTGTTTCGAGCGGTGGTCAGAGCGCCAACCAACTGTACCAAAATGTTCAAGTATTGTTTAATTTTTTCTGTCAAGTGCAACTCGATAGTCCACCATACGCGCAAATGCGTACATGTGAGCTATTCGTTGTAATGTCTTGATTAGCTAACGTCAAGCGTTGTTGAAATTGAAAAAAAATCAATTAACGAAAATCCCGTGACATGTAGAAAAAAGTGTAATCTGGCGTGGTGGACAAGGAGACACAGGAAAATGACATTGGCTTACCAAGCAATTTCATCCTATGATTTCCGTTAGAACCTCAATAAAACATCACATACCACAAATATTGTCAGTCTCACCCTCACAACTAAGAACAGAAAAAAAAATGAACACAAAAGCGTACAATTTCTGCCACGTTCTTGTTTGCAATTGTCTTCATAGGAATCCAAAGCGTACGATTTTCACCCAAACAGTAAGCAATATTCCACAACTGCTCCCCAAGGAAGTCACCTTGAACACTATATCTGTGTTGGAACACCAACACTGTAGTTTTTATCCTGATGATAGCTGAATTCCGTCGGAAACGTTTCATGATATTTTCTAAAACGCCTATTTTCAACACAAACGAATTGTGTCATGTTAATCGACAAATGATTATCATAGCCCACCTGAAACAATACACACAGCCATCATATCATCAGTGCACAATTGGTCAAATCGGTTGTTCATTCACCACAGAATAACGAGCGACAATTTGTGGTTAGCGGTCAACCCCTGTCTAGGACCTTCTACGTTTTGAAAATTATATTATTTTCATTTCGATGAGTCCGTTTGAATCGAGGTCCATTTTTAGTGATCAATAGCCTGCCCCAGACACGTGGACTGATAAGTAATTTAATATAAATACAAGACATTCAGTCCGGGGATTCCCCTGATTTCAAGTGCGGTTTTACCATTGTCCCTTGTTATGAAGACTTCGAGAATATCCAATGAATTTTTAAACTGTGTTAATTCTAGTCGCAAAAATCCTATCAGTAAACATTAGATCTATTTTCTGTTACATAAGACGTTCATTACATAAGACGACGTTTGCATAACAGCAAGATATCATACTGTCATCATGTGTGAGTTCATGCCTAGTCAAGCTAGTAATTGCTAAAAGCTAATCAAGCGCTGCAACTGGTGAAATATAATGAAATTAAGTGAGCCCCTGTCGCAATTACTGCTGTTATTGACAATTTTTCGAAAAAGGCAAAAGTACGACAATGGGAAGGAATATTTGTAGATCGTCTTCCTTCGGTCCCAAGCTCAATTGAAACGATAACATTTATTCAGATATATCCAACGGAAATAATATTTGTGTGTAAGTATTACTTGAAAATTAAGATAAAAGATAAACAGACCAACCATAAAAGTCACTCAATTGTTTTTTTTTTTTTTTTTTTTTTTTTTTACAGAGGTTCGGCGTCTCCGCTGGGTCTCTCTTCTGGTCTGTTCTGCTACTTATTGTTGAATGATTCTGTTCATTATACATATTTTGAGCTTTTCTGGTACTTATTGTTGAATGATTCTGTTCATTATATATATTTTGA
Source organism: Stylophora pistillata (assembly GCF_964205215.1). NCBI lineage: Eukaryota > Metazoa > Cnidaria > Anthozoa > Scleractinia > Pocilloporidae > Stylophora > Stylophora pistillata. The sequence continues at coordinate 11,613,117 of NC_142526.1, forward strand.
GCTTTTCTGGTACTTACGGTTGAATGAGTCTGTTCATTATTTATAATTTGAACTGTTCTGCTACTTACGGTTGAATGATTCCGTTCATTAAAATTCACAATTAACCTATAAAACCGTGGACAATTAGTCCGGAATCACTTCACCTCGACTGACAACAACGTTGTTTCCTACGTCGAAGCGGCAAAAGCCCCGTTGAAAGCTATGTCACGTTGACATAGTGACTTCTATTGTCAGTAAAGTGCGGGCTTGTCTCAATTTATCTTAGCCGTTGCTTGACGGAAATGTCTTCTCCCAAACCGTGAAAATAAACTTAAGATCATATTAGATCAACTATGAACGTTGACGTTGTCAGCAGTTAACGAATCATGTTCTGCATTTTAAGCATAATTTGTTGCTATTCTGGTCGGTCTGTTTATTTTGACAAAACGTATTGTTCGGCTGTTTTTGAAATTAAAATCATTTCTTTTCGTGAAGGCAACTACCTTACATCGTGACAGTTATTCCTTCAGTGTTTATATAACGCAAATTTTTTATCTACTTGAATTTATAGGAAAGTTATATCAACACATCAGTGAGATATGGTTAGCCAAATGTTGCAAAATTCAACAACTTGCATATTTTTATTCAACAACTAATATTTATGCTCAACAAAATATATTTTTAGTCAACAGTTTACAGTTATATTCAACATTTTATATTTATGTTCAACGACACGCATTTTCTTTTCATATTCAACCAATATTATTTTCATTCAACAACAATATTTATTCAACTTTAATAGCTATATTTATTTTACTCAACAAAATTAATTGTTCAACTTCAGTCCAAACTTTTTACTCAACAAAAACAATTATTCAACTTCTACCATGCATAGTTATTTAATGACATACCTTCTATTATGACTAAGTGTTCGAAAGTTCCCGGACATTCAAAATATCGTCATTCAACAAAATCCCCGTCCAGTCCCCAGTTAAATTCACTGTATTGCGGACCCAGTGCCCCGACCATTAACGCCCATGAGTAGAGATGGCGTCGGAAGACGGATCAGGGCGTGATGTTAGGGAAGAACTGACACAAATTGTGAGAGAATGTGTTCGAAATGAGATCGCTCTTCAACGATCGGGAAGTAATACCTCGTTGTTAATGAGAACGCGCGACCTTATAACAAGTTCAGCAAGATCTGCGAGCCGAGAGATGACAAATTCTATCGCCCCGGGTATCGTTCCATCTTTTCCCGCCACAGCCACCCCGGTTCCTTCTTCTTCGTCTTCTTTTCACAAGGGAAAAAAGAGGTCCGCAGTTGCAACAAATCATCCATGGCGCCTCAAAGGTAAACAGGAGAAACAAATGAACCATAATCTTCGTATTGGAAGGAATGGGTTTCATGTTTGGGGGTAGTTAGGGGGTAGGGGCGGGGAATTTTGTTGAATGACTGACGATATTTTGAATGTCCGGGAACTTTCGAACACTTAGTCATAATAGAAGTTATGTCATTAAATAACTATGCATGGTAGAAGTTGAATAATTGTTTTTGTTGAGTAAAAAGTTTGGACTGAAGTTGAACAATTAATTTTGTTGAGTAAAATAAATATAGCTACTGAAGTTGAATAAATATTGTTGTTGAATGAAAATAATATTGGTTGAATATGAAAGGAAATGCGTGTCGTTGAACATAAATATAAAATGTTGAATATAACTGTAAACTGTTGAATAAAAATATATTTTGTTGAGCATAAATATTAGCTGTTGAATAAAAATATGCAAGTTGTTGAATTTTGCAACATTTGGCTAACCATAGTGAGAGTGCGTAGATTGCTCGTCATCAGAGCTAAATGATTCTCAGCATCATTCATGTTTTTCATTTATGGTTTTTCAGATGAATTTATTGTATTATTGTTTATTGTGGCTGGTATGCTGGCTGATAATGTCCTTGGCTGAGAAGTTGTCCTCAAAATTTGTAATGTATTTCCTCTGATTATTTCCGTTGATTAAACAAAGCCAGCGGAAAAACGCCAGCCCACGAGTTTTATCTTTTTAGCTCTACGTTTGTGAATACATGAAAGTCATTATATTTATGTGAATATATGAAAGTCATTAGTCCTTTTCATCTTTTCTATTTGACACGGAAGATAGCAAAACACCTTTAGTAGAGTCTAGTGACAACGATTACGCATCCGCCAACATATCAACACTGGCTTTGTTAGAGCAGTTTTTGCACGATGTTGAAATAAATGAGAGGGTTATGAAATAAACAAATAAACCATTTTCTGGCTTGCTGGTATGTCGGCAATTATTTGTATGGCTGAGAAGTTTTCCTCAAAACTTCACGTTTATCCTCGAAGATTCTGCCAAATATTAATTTTCCGTGCAATGACTTAGGCCATGTCCACACGTATTCAGAAATTTTTTTTGCGCAAAAATTATTTTGCGGATATAAAAATTTTCGCGTCCACACGCAGCGTATTCGAATCGTTTTTAAGCCGTCCACACGTATCCGGAAATTTTCTGATTTGCTCTAGTGCCCAGTTCTTTTGCCGAAGAGAATCCTGAAATGAGCATGCGCATAATTGCGAGCCTCATACCGACTTGCGTGAAAGCATGCTTTTCCGGAAACGGGAATTGTCATAGGACCTCTGTTGTGCTATGAAAATTTTCAGTTCAATGTTATCTATATCCTTGAGCAAATGTATGGCGAGCCTTGCGCATGCGTCATAGACAGTCAAGTGTGAATGGCCTATAAATTGTATTCATGACACACGAGCATCGTACCCACTGCAGATGGTCCAACCTGGAGGTTTGACGTACTCTTGTAATTATTCTCAAGTTGGTTTCTCCAGGCGATCACTGGTTTAAAGTTCTTCCTATCATTCAAACTTATTTTGAGTGAAGATTTTACAACCTTTCTTCTAGCTAACAATTTTTCGAGCGTTCTCACTTGTTTCAAAATAACGTTATATTCAACGGAATCAAAACATGCATGAAATGCGTGCGTGCTTCTTTAAATAGACTCAAGTAATTTCTCACTGAACGCGGTTTGTTTTAACTAAGACAGCGGTAAATTCTCGTCTAAACTTCTGAAGGCGACTCTCGTAACTTACCAGTTCTCCAAAAGAATGAGTGAGAGTTTTTTTTCCGAGACTCCTCTCAAGCGACGGATGAATGCCTCTTGTTGTGCTATAAAAAATTTTCAGTTCAATCTCATTTATGTCCTCGAAAAAAATGAGTGAAGAGCCTCACGCATGCGTTATAGCCAGTCAAGTGTGGATGGCTTAGAATGTATTACACAAGCTTCATACCGACTTCCGGTTCGCGTGAAAACACGTTCTCCCGGAAACGGGAATTGTCATAGGACCTTCGTTGTGCTATGAAAATTTTCAGTTCAATGTTATTTATATCCTTGAACAAATGACTGGAGAGCTTTACGCATGCGTCATGGCCAGTCAAGCGTGAATGGCTTACAACCGGCTTCCGGTTTGTGTGAAAACACATTCTCCCGGAAACGGGAATTATTATGGGACCGTCTGTTGTCCGTGTTCACCACTTTATTTTCGAGATAAGAACTGAAAGTTATCATTCCTTAACAAGATGATAAGCAAGTCAAAACGAGATTTCTCTGAAGATTCTTTTTTTTGTTTTGTTAAGTTCTAAACCGATGCGAATTCCATTCAACTGTTAGCAGTGTCAAAGTTGTATGGTAATCAACATTTAATCGTTCAATAGCAAGGAGGACATTGACAGTAAATGAAACAGGTGATTTTAGTACAAGTTCATTAGAACATAAGAATAACATGTGTTCGCTTTGTGCAGCAGAGCGACCAAAACATTAAAGTAAACTGCTGTAAATTTTATTTCAAATCATTCGTTACTTGATCACGTGGCTTATTTTCGGTCGATCGTGGCATGACTTAAACCTGTTTCTTGACCAACAGTTTTGGATGCGTATGATGCACGATCCTCGCAGTAGATAGCGCTATTTATGCAGTAGCGAAAATCAGACCTGAAAAAAATCAGGCCTGTACGGGATTCGAACCACTGACCTCTGCGATACTAGTGCAGCGCTCTTACCAATTGAGCTAACAAGCCAACTGGGAGCAGGCCGTTAAGTTGATTTTTTTTTTTTTTTTTTTTGTCAGGTCTGATTTTCGCTATTGCTTAAATAGTGCTATCTACTGCGAAAATCGTGCATCATACGTATCTATAATACCGCAGTTCAAAATATATGAACTTCATATATTTCACTGTACTGAGTTTTGAATGCATAAAGAACTGATAATCCAAGGTTTTATCGAACCGATGATCAAGGCTAAAAAAGCGTTTCATTTTCTCTGCAATGCTGAACGCATGGATGAACTACTTGCAATCGAATGATAAATTGCAAAACTCCTTTGCACTTACCTCAGCCTTCACTTAACGAAGACATTTTCTTCTGAGCAAAGGGATGAAAAAAATATCCTCTAGCGCCTAAAGTAATCGTCGCAGTTTGGCGAAGTAGATTTCTTCTAGACGGTAGCTGTGTATTTAACGGCAAAACATTCCTCACTTACCTTTCGTGTCCATACCCATTTAGTCCCATACGCAGGCCATACTTCACGACAAATTTGTGACTTGAGTGTAGTAAGCGACGTTATTCGGGCGTTGCGGTTGTCATGATAAAATTCTCGGTCGGACGTTAACATTCCCACTTCGAGAAACATTACAAAGTAAGAGAGATTTCTCTTGAGTTTACATCTCTCTATAAATAATATTTTATAGTCCGTATTGTTGAAAATAATAGGTAGGAAAAAATCCTTAATGATCGTGATCGAAGATTTGATCACGGCAACTGCAGTCATGTTTGCTTACTGATCCTTTATTTATCAGGGTCGCGGTTTCCATGACATTCCAGAACTTACTCGTAAGTTCGATTCGGAGTTTACGATTTCATCGAATAAAGCCGGCTGTATCAATATTGGAACAAGTTTTCATCTGAGACAGCAATGAACAAAACCAAGTTCGTGACTTGTATCAGGAACTTGTTCTTAATAAATTAGAAAATAATATCGGCTATTGTTGGCATGTCATTTCGCGTTGCTGTTGAATCGAAGATAGAAGGTTGATATGACCTGATATGACACAAATTTGGGACATTGCATGACCAGACAATCAAACGCGTTAGTCAATACGCAGTATAATGTGAGTTTCTAAACTCTTTGTTTTCATGCATTTTAAGGCCTAAAAGAGCAAAGTCTTAAGGAACCACTTTGATTACACAATAATCAAGGATTATGCTTTTAAATCCAGCGAGTTAATCCTTCTCACGTAAAAATACTTTACTGAAGCTATTCTGGGAGCTCAGTCGTATGGGTGTATCGGCTCTCAACCCGCGAATAAAGAATTCTGGACGTGCCCGTGTTACGAGACTAATGTGACCTTAAGCTTCAAAACGACATGATCTACTTAGGTTTCCGTAGCGATCATGTCTCTCATGAATCCTACCACCCTTCCTCGACACTTTTCTAAAGGTCTCGTGGATAGTTCAGATATTGACAAAACATTACTCCAAAGACATACGATTTACTTCCTACATATTTTTCCACATTTTGGGCTCGTGAAAGAGGCCGTCGGAGGCTGAGTAGGTGTATGACACAGCAACTGTTTTATTTTTACGAAGAATAAAGGGAGTGGAGTGGACCATCCGCCTGGACGAAAAAGTTGCGATTTACGTAGGCCGGATGTGCGCCAACTTACGGCCGATTTCGAATAAGGACTCCTCCTACTGATAACATTCACTCCAGAAAACACTCCATACGTGCGTTTGTTCAAAATAGCAGGGATTAGTTGAACAGTTTGTCTAAAAGTTGTGTACACTTGAGCCAATTTATATGTATGATGAATTTTGAAGCCTTTCCCCGGAACCTAGCTAATCTACGGTCTGCGTAGCCCGAGAGACCGGCTAAACATGGGTGCTACTTACTATTGATGGGTAGAGATTCACCCGTCTTGATAGAACAGTCCACGGTGGAGGGGTCATAATAGGCTGGAGTTCCGACCTTATTTTCCACTATAGCAAATCACCTCCTAAGTTGTCCAGTATTGAGGCCCTTTTCATCAAACTAAAAATCGGTAATCTATGGCTTATTGTTTGTGCTGCCTATAGACCTCTCAGCATTGACAGATCAGCATTAGTAGATCAGTCTGGATGGAAGATCTGAGTAAGCTTTTAGAATACGCATTGTCCTCCTCTGATGATTTACTAGTACTTGGTGACCTCAATTGTGACCTCCTTCAGCCTGACAAAAATGGCAGCGAGGGCAAAGATCTACTGGATTTATGTGACATCTTCAACCTGGAATGCCTTGTTAAGGAACCAACTCGTGCGACACCTACTTCTAAGACATTAATTGATGTGATCCTTATCAACAACAAAGGTAGATTCCTGTCAACTGGTACCTTAGAACCTCACATCAGTTATCATAGATTGATTTATACAGTCATGGGAACCTCTCTCGCTCGTAGACGATCAAGGAAAATCATATGCAGAAGTTACAAAGTAAATGATAAAGAACGATTTGTAGCAGACCTGACTGCTGTGCCCTTTCACGTTGCATCAATCTTTGATAATATTGATGACCAGGCCTGGGCAGACTTGGTATGTTTTAAGTATGCGTCTATTTTTTAAACACAGATATCCTCTCAGCAACAAATCCAGGCGAGAAACCAAGTGCGTGACTGATTTGAGCGAAAAGCTGAAATCATTTCCGGTCCAATTAACTGGTAACGTCGGAACAGTCTCAGAACTTCTGAATTACAGTTAGCAAAACCTCTAGTATTAATCGTCGCCAAATCTTAAACATCAATTAGTGTGTTGTCTTCTGGCGAACCTTTTTCTTTTGATTTGATCATCATACATTGACACTTAATGCCTCTTATTCACGAGCATACGTTCGCATAATTTACAGACACTGAAGGAAACAGTTCTCTAAAGTATTATCACATGAACTGAGATGGGCAAACAAAACGTACAAGCTAAACTGATTTATTGTGAGTGTTCCCTGATTTCCCGTCACCAGAACTAAAACATTCTCAAAAACCGGTGATTTTATTCATTTATGGTTTTCAAATAAGCTCATTGTAAATAATGGAACGATAGTTTGCCTTCCACAATAGGCGACACTTGTTACAGAAAATACATCATCGTCAACTGACTGCCATCGTCGTTCTATAGTCTCGGCCGTTCTTGTTTACAATTCAACTAGTACTTACCGTTGTTCAGTTTGAGGAGAAGTCTTAGAATCGATGTATCAAGAGAGTATTTAAAGCAAAAAAATATATACTCCAAAAGAAAGCTTAGATTTCTTGTTAGGTTTTACTACTGGCTGTAAATAATTTTATAGGCTGATGCGATATGTCATTCTTATTCTAACTGACTACGATGAATCACGTAATTTGGCTTTATAGACAAGGATAGTCAACAGGGAAAGGCGATGATAAGCTTAATTGGCCAGAAACATAAATTTGTGAGAAACATGCAGTAAAATGCATTGAAACGAGTTAATTATAACTAAACTTGCAAAAAGTTACTTGCGACCAAATTGTAATCAGCAATCAATTTTCTCCCCAGGGCCTTCTCGGCTCTAACTGTGGCATCATGCCATTATCTGCTCCACCTCGGCTGTTGAATTTCAATCCGGGATCTCCCTGGTTCTACATTCGGTTTCACTTTTGTTATATAGACATAAGTTGTCCATAAAGTGACAGGAACTTACAGTATATCGAACAGTGTGGCTGTCAAGTAGTAACACACTTTCTGCTTGGTTAAAAGTTCTAACCTGTAGTCCTACTTGTCGACTTGTGGCAACTTCTTTGTAATCGAGCCTGCGCCTAATTCTTTAAAAATGAAACATGCTACGCTGTCCAAATGGACAAAGACTGGCTTTCCGCACAAGAAATACAATTGAGACGCTTAACAACCATGCTTGTCGACACGAAAGCAACCATTCTAATGCAAAAGTGCTTTTTTTTTTCATCTCAGTACTAGTCCCAGATGTGAGGTTTAGCACTCCTGTTTACTCAGACATCATTAAAAATTTGTGAACGATGGTGCGCGAATTTTCTTTAAATTAGAAAAAGACCGTCTTTTCATGCATCTACACGTACTAAACTATCTTGAATTCAAATGCGTTGTAAGTTTACAGCTAAACTATCACAGAGTTTAGCGAGAATAATTATGTAATGATTACCTTAAGCGTTGTAGTGATGTATACCTTTAGCTTCGGTGGGGGAAACAAGCTCATGATAGTTATTACTAGGACGTGAAGAACTTACTTCTGCGAAACTATCAATGTTTCTCAGAAATGAAAAGGAAGTGACGTCAGATACCTGACGACCCTAAAATTACTAGTCCATAGGTCCAAGGTTTTTCTAATACGTATCAGCCATCAGCATAGGCACCAGGAGTATGGGCTGACTCGTACCCAATCTTTATTTGCTGGAACAAGCGGAGCGCTTTGCAGAAATAAAGAAGGGATATAAGTTCCCATCCCGGATAATTAACCAAGGGTCTTAGCGTCGGCAAGAGAATATAAACTGTCAGTCGTGTAAAATGTTTAACTGGCATTGACGTTATGAAAGATCACCAGGAAATTTTTGTAAATTTCACAGAAATCGTCGGCAATGGTTTCAGAATATGCCCGAATATTTTTCCGAAGCCAACAATACTCGAGCTAATCTTCAATTGGGCAAACTGCAATAATGAAAGCACATTCAGTGCATAGATTTGCTTCTATTTGGTATGTTAGTTATCGTCATTTAAGTTCGACCACTTTTCTATGTGAGACAGCCTGAATGCAGGTGTAAACGTCCGTTTCCCTCCGCCGCTCAACGCTCGCCCCCTTCCCCCCTCCACGGCTTAACACTCCCCCCTTTCTCTTTCCCTCTCTCCTCCTCTTAGCGCTTCTTTTCTAAGCCCGCCACAAACATAAGCTGCTATTTAGCACGTTAAACTCACAGCATCGTCATTTAATTTTTCATCGAGTTTATCCGCAGACTGTTGCAAGGATTAGTTTGTTTAAAATCACCCTACGTCACGATCCCCGATCCGATTCCCGAGCGTGGTCCAGACTAGAGCCTTTTGTGAGCTGTAATGTCACGGAAAGACTTGCCAAGAAAGAAGTTGAGATCGCTCAAACTCATAAAGGATACTGAGGCGACAGATAATTCTATGGAACCAGTAAAAATTGCAAAATTTATCGTCCGGAGAGGGGTCGGAGGATTTGTTTGGGAGAATGCCATAGTTTCCAGGGGGGAAGGGAGGGAGGGGTGATCAGTCATCGCAGTCAGAGTAAAGGGATACCATAGGAAATCGTCTGCAGATTAATTTTCATTTCACAGGGATCATAAATTTATTACAGAGTCTTAATCAGTTTGTCGGAAAAAGTTGAAAAAGATTGCAAAATTTGTTTTCTTACAAAACATGTTTCAGCGCGTTACATCTTTGTCAGTTTTGAAATAATTAGAATAAAATCAATCGCCAGGAAACTTAAAAAAAAAAAAAAACAATTATCACAGGAGAAGATAACTTGCAATTTATAATCTCTTGATTATTATGGCTCACAAATGTTTAATTACTGGGATGGATATAGATTTTACCTGGAAAAGGAAAGGTTAAAAGGTTAAAAAAGCAGAGATCTTTCTTGCCGAGAGTTGAGTTTGCATGTTATAAAAATATGGGAGAGAATTGCAGACATTTCTCAGCGTCGTACCACAGAAACAAGCACGTTGATCCTTCTTTTGAGAGATTTTCATCATCTCCTCAACATATTTTACAATCGTGCACAAAGTCTCAATGAAAATGTATGATAAGTTACATTTTTCTAAGGAATTATCTTGTCCGATCACATAATAAAATTAAGCACAACAGAAGAAATCCCTTTTTTCTTTCGAAACGCAACCCCAAACCACATCTCATGACATAGCGTAGAATATATACAGTCAATCGGAATACAAAAGTGTTTCGCTTTTGAATACATTTTCAGGACCTTACACAATACTGTGGCAGTTCCAAGTCATTTCAAATAAAGTCTGCGAGTTTCTCGTATCGACTGTGTTAGTTGCTGTACCTCCTTCCAAATGCCACACTCTCACGTGGTACACTGCTGAATATCCCAATGGGTGTCCATCCCGAAAAAACTAGAAGACTCGTGGCATTTCCGTGGTTTACAGTAACAAAAGATAGCGTTGCATAACTTGTGTGTATTCTTTATCTATATAGTAATTAAAATAGCTTTCAATCAGCTTAAGAACGTGTCTCTGTAAGAATCAAACATCTTGGGAAATGAAAATTTTCAACCCCCCTCCAAATTTTGCAGCAGTTAGACACTCAGGGGGATGCATAAACATGCCTTTTTTAAAGCTTGCAGCACTCTTGTTGCCATGGTAACAACGGCTGTTTGTTCGAGGCCTGCTGCCTCATTTTCATACGAAAACATCGCAAAAATAGTGTAAAATGTTTATTTCTCTATCTCAAGCTAAATACAACATTACAGATTGGTACTTCTAGCATACATAGTGACATCATTCGTCTTTACTTTGATGCATTCAATTTTGCCTGGGAGTGAACGTGAACACACCAATAGATTACTTATCTTGGTAGTTTCAGTCATTTTTCCTGTAGGGCAAAACAGGGAAAACGTTTGTCTAAATTTCTCCAAAAGTACACCGACTCTGGAACTGAAACTACGCGCTTAGTTGGTTCTAATATTCTAGTTTATAAATATGTAAATATCTCAGCGGGCCGGCCTCTACTTTTCATTGTGGCAATTCGCGAACGAAGCTCAAAAATCAGATATTGCATAAATTGGCAATGTTTACATCTAATATTCTCAACAACAAACGTTTCAGACAAATGAAAAGTACAAGACATAGAAAGAATGTTATCTCCTGAGGAATATCCCGAGGAGAAATCTCGCCTCTAGTTTTAATATTAAAAAAAATTGATCAACCTTCATGCAGGACAACCCGACGTAACTACAAACATGTACCTTAAATCGTGTGCATATCATCCAGAGCAAAATGAAAAGAGTTTGAAAGAAACGAAATTTGACGTGGTGAGAGGACTTTTAAGGTGTACTTACATGCCATTCTGTATCATGGCAATGACACACTCTCTGTGAACCTTGTGTGAGCATGACAGGATCTGACAGCCGCTGAACGCGTCCTGAAGATAAGAGCAAGAAATTAGGGGGGAGGGAAAGCGACTTTATTTACCTTTCCACGGACTCACACGTAATCATTATGCTGATGCAGTCTTGAAAATGTGGCGTCGTGAGAAAGGCAGCGAACGTCACTATGAAGGTCAAGGGAACCATTAGTTCTTCGTTTTAGAGACCGATTGGATGATCTCGAAGAAGGATGATAACGAAGGGCTAAGCTATCGATAAGTGTTGACATTGACACTGAATAATTTCAAAAGATTGGCTCCTCTAAGAAAGGCAATGTGATGGTATGACGGCCCATTACTCTTACAGGGAACTGGTTAATTGATTCACCGGTGATTGAAGTTCATAAAGTGCATGTGTTAGTAATAATAGTTTTATGGCACTACCATCTGACTAGTTTTACACGTAAAGGGAACAGCTCACGCAGAACGTTTTATTTAGTATTTTTGCTCTATTAGCCATCTAGCCTCCTAAACGCCAATAATGACTCTCAAATGCGTTTACCGATCATGCTTTGCAGCATTTGCTAAAGTCAGGGTCATTACCTCTAAACAGATGCAACACTCATCGTGTCCCGACTCTGGAAAGCATTTGGGTCTTCCTTGAATCCGTTTGTTCCGAAAAACATCGCATTTGGAAATGTCGCGATGCAAAGGTTGACCCATCGAAATTCTAAACGAGGAAGGAGATATATATTTACTTTCTCGATTATAAAAGAATCCTGAATTTCCTAACAGGATGATAGTGAACAAACTGATTAATCAACGTTTAGCATGAGCTAGACTGACAAGACTTATACAGCCAAAGGAGACAAAAGAGCGCGCATATTACAGTAAATTAACCAGCTTGCACTTACCTCCGTCTTCCAAAACCCTCGCCTCTTAAATTCTAAAATGAAATAAAAATGCTTGTTTACGTTGATCGAATCTTCCTAAAAGAATGATTTATCTTTCCATTGTAATATACATGTTGTAAATTGAATGTTCCTGTTCTGTCCACTCGTGTATGTAAATATTGTCAATATGTAAACATGGCGGTTATCAAGAGGTGTAAAAAATATTTCCCATTTCGCCTGTTGTGGCTCTTAAGGATCGGTAATTACTCATCACCTTAGCGGGAAGGTTTCGTGTAACATTTGTAACAATATAATGTACTTCAGTCCCCTCCCCCCTCCAAGTTTCTGTAGTATTCTTATAACCCCCCCTGCCTCATTGACGGTCATTTTCGTGGAGTCTCCCCTTTATCCTTTGTTACGACGACTGATCCTAAACCCATGCGATCGAAAATCCCCCAACGCTTCCTCCTCAGGCGATATATAATGACTGGTCTTTTAGTTAAGTTACTTCCTCACTCTGCCCATCAAAGTTACACAGAAGTGCAGGAAATGGCTGCTGAGGCCACATGCTGACTTCCCGAGCTCTCTTGCCTCCCTTTCTCTCTTCTTACGTGCTTTTGCTGCTCTTATTTCCCGCTCTTTCCATTCAATTTCACGACCAAACTCTTCTCTTTCTTTCTCCCTCAGTAATCTTTCCACAATGGTGTACGCTTCTTCCTCTCGTTCTTCTGATTCAAGCAGAGAGTTGTCATAGCTTCTGTTCGTCTCTAAGGCACTGGATTGGCCAGAACTTTGGCCAGAATTTTCTTCTGCATTAGTAACATTTCTCTCTCTGTTAGCGACAAGAGCAAAAGGATCGCTTCTTCAGTACAATGCACTACTGCCAGAATTCCTCTGTTCAAATCTACCTCAGATGTTGCTACTTTACCTGAATGGCGCCAACAGAGTACTTTCCTTTTGTAATCACAAAATCAAGCACATTGAAAATTGAAAAATTTACCTCTTGAAACTGTGACATCAACTTTGCTGAATAATGATTTCATTACTAAGTAGTGAGCTAATCAGTGATAAAGACTTACAAGTATCTCTGTCACATCTTCTGCAAATTGTGTCTGCAACAAACTGAAAAAAGAAAATAAATTGCAAAAAATAAGATATTTCAAAAGGGGCGTGAAAAGAAGTAACGATGGGCAACGGGCAGAACTGAAGTATCTGGAGTTTAGAAAATGGGATCAATAGGAATTTTATTAATTTTATTGTTTTATTCACATTCCCTCTAATTCATAGTTGCTTTCTTTCTCATTTGTCGTTTCGTAGTTGACTTCTAAACACCGTCGTTAGTCCCTTGAACCTGCCGCAACTTTCCCTGAGCAGGGCAGGTAAAGACGATTCACTCATCAATTTATACGAAAGTAAACGCTGATAGGAACATGTTAGTCACCCCGGCCATCAAGGCTGCATGAGCACTAAGGTCCAGGAACGGCCTCTTTCCATTCTCTCCATCCACTAGTTCTTCCTATCTCTCTTCTCTCTCTTTCTCTCATTTCTCTATTTCTTACTATTCTAATCTCTGTTTCCCTTCTGTCCTGGTCAAATCGAAGTTGTACCCGTTCCAATTCCCACTGTTCTCTTTCCTGCATTACCCTGTTTATTTGGTCCGTTGCTCTGGCAACTCCTTGCACTAATGCAACGGGACTGTTGTTGATGGACTCCAAAGACTCAACATTCCAGGAAACAATGCAAACAGTCTTCCGGAAATCTGGAAAAATGAAACAAAACAAGATAATTTTCAAAAATATTTCTTATTCGGATTTGCTAGCTTCTCGAGTGGGCGATGTCGACCCATTTTGGTCGCTTAGAATGCTAGTTTTGATGCTAGAATTTTAAAACTAAAAAATCGCTCGAAGCTTTTTAGATGCTTCATGAATCTATGAGCCGCATCGTTTTTTAAGTAGAGAGAAAATTCGTAGTATTTTTCTGCTCATATAAAAGAAGAAGAAGAAGAAGAAGAAAGAGAAGAAGAATAAGGAGAAGAACAATTTATTTCACGTCAGTAACGTAGGGGGTGGTTACCCAATCCCCCGAGCCTAATGGCTCATGTTAAAAACGCTCGAGAAATAAAAGAAAGATGTGTAAATAAATATATATACAAGTTAAATATATAATAAAAACGCAAAAATATCACCTAGCTCCCATACCCCTAATCCCAATCCTGAACCTCCCCTGAAACCCTACCAGCCCTAACCACCTAACATTATCGCCCTAACCCCAAGCCTAATTACCAAATCATAACCCTACCCCTACAATTGTATAATAATGCACTTATTAAACTTACAGCCAATCGTAGTTATGCGAGATAGGCCAGACTTAACTTCTAATAGAGTGGTTGCTGATTTAACTGAAGATGGTAACTGGTTCCAAGAATAAGAGATAATATATGATAAAGAGCTATGGATATGGCTAGAGGTATTTACAGGCTGGGAAACATTAAGAGCAGAAGAGCGCAAATTGTAATGACAGGCTCTAGGTGTAAAAAAATTAGAAATATACGAAGCTCCCTCTAGTTTGTATGCCTTGAAAAACATGATTAAGAGCGTGTCTCTGTAATTTCCGACCACTCGAAATTGGTTCAAAAATAAATCTTGCCTTAAACTTTGCTTGTGGATAAGGAAACCCTTGCCTATCATCGGAACGAAAGTGGTTTCCCTCAGATTTCAAAAGTTCTTTATTTTTTAACAATTTTCCGCACGAAGGTCGAATCGTGAAATTGACATCATTTGTGTACACAAAATGAGCAATCTTTATTAGAATCTCACGCTGTCAAAAATGATTCAATACGAGAGATATTGTGGAATACAACAGTTTATTACATCAACTTTCCATGTGTGATCACAAAGGTAGAGTATCTTGATAAATGTATACACCGTCGTCAAGTCAAATATGCCACTACTCGACTAAGCCGAGAAGTGGTACTTTTTAACTTGCGATTTCTCCGTGCTGAAACAAAACTAGATATCAGGAGTTACACACACTCAACAACCGTGCATGAGAGCACTATATTCCGTAAAAAATATACATGGCTACTATCGCAGGAAAAAAAAAGCGAAGTGGAAATGTGGGATTTTCACATACCTGTAAGGCGCTGCTCTCGGTAATTTGCATTCGTAATTATCCACAATGAATCACGAAATAATCGCAGATGAACAGCTCAGTGCACTTAATAATACCGTAGAATGTCTGTAAGTCAGGTTTTATTGTCCGAAGGTCCAAGGATTCCAAGGATTTCTTTCCGGGTGCGAGTTTGTAGGGATTTAGGTCATTCATTCTGAGTGACGATTCAGCGCCACCGAGCATGTATTTGTGTACTAGCACTGTAATCCTGTCCATCTTCCAACTTTAAAGCTATGCTCAGAAAAATATCCCCTAAAATACAGAGCTCCATCCGAATTCAAGCTGTAGACCGGTCATTTGAAAGAAATCGAGTGACATTCATCGTGACATTCTTTTCTTTGATAAACAAACAGCCTGTGGTCTCGATTGCATGAGACTCTAGACGGCCGCATGCCGGGGGGGGGGGGGAGAGGCAGTCATTGGAGACAACCCATGTGTAAGGTATCTCATAATGATCAAGAATTTCCTTGAGAATTGTATTATTCAGTTTCAGGAGTTTTCGCCCACTAGCATATTCACAAACATTGAAAGTGTCATAGATAATGAGGAGTTTCAAACCAATGTGCGCATGGATAGAGTTTAGAAGCTCTACTTCGTCTTCATATTCTTCCCATTCAACTCCCGCTGCCTCCTCGTCTACTGAAGATGTTGAATATCTTCGAGTGGACGCCAGCCTGGAGAAGAAGCTTTCTATCTGGCCTTCTTTATACTTTAGAATCTGAAGAGCGCTCGTCAAAGAAAGGTCTACGAAAGGCAAAAGCCGTGACTCTCAAGAAATTTAAGAATGACATGTAGACGGGAAAGCGCCTAAGAACGACAACAAGATTCTATTTTAGGCTTCCCCTTAGTACAGCATACAGCACACAAAGTACATCCTGTCGGGGAGGTCGCCACAGTAGGTCATTCCATCCATCCGAAAATCGCAAGCAGGATCCGCGAGCTAGTTAGTAAAAATATAACTAGTCCAGATGTGGTACGGAAATGCTTGGAGCAGTACAAAAAGGCACGCAAACAAACAAAAGATAAAATACAAAACAAGATCTTACTGAAGACAAAATTGAAGGCACATTTTCAGAAGATGAGGATAAAATGCCCTTTTTTACACTGTGCATTCCAATCTAAGTTAATCTCCTGCCTCAAACAATGAAAGGCAGACTTATCATCCCTGAACACAATTCAGGTGATTACAGTGATCAACATGTTGTTAACAAGAAATATGCTCACACTAAAATATCAAATTTGTCTGGTTTATCTTTACCTAGTTTATCTGCAATTGTGACAAAAGGTGTTAACATGAGAAAGTTTAAAATCACCGATCTTCGTTCACCAATAAGCCAACAAAGAGATGCTGGAAATATATTCTATGTTGACTTAAAAAAAAAAAGAGTTTGTTAAAGCTAGACGGCTCAAGATCTATGCAGGGATTAATCGATATGGGTGATAACAGAATAACAGATCTGGCAAGAGTACAATTTAATGATGATGTTGTAACACTAACCCAGAGGAGAGAAATAACAGACAATAAAGTTGATTTTACTAATCTTCTACCACAAACAATGAGAGGCAGACTTTTAATTCCTGATTACAATGCTAGTGATAACAGTAACCAAGATGTTGTAAACAAAACAATATATTGATGCGAGAGCATTCACGATATCAGGTGGTTTAGATATGAAAGGAAATAAAATCACAAATATCGGTACACCAAGAAATAAAAAAGGTGTGACCGATAAAAACTATGTTGCCGCACAGGTGAATTCTTTTCTGACACTTGATGGTGCGAAGGCAATGACTGGCGATTTAAACATCAATTCAAAAAGCATAACCTATCAAGAACAGCAATAACATGAAAGTACTCGTGCTATGAATGTCAATTATATAAATAAAACGATTTCAGACAGTACGTCAAAACGAATTATGAAAAGTATGCGAACGACAGATTGATCACTTAATCCCAACTCCTGTTTTGACCAACGTTTTTGTTTAGGCAATGGAAAGAATTGGGAAGTTCAGTAAAGATGATATCACAGGTGTTCGTTTTATTGATAATCAAAAACTTTGCGTTAATCAAAATACACGTCGATACATATTGCAGCTTGATACGAATAAAGGATTTTACGATTTTATGACAAACAAATGAGTATATAATTGTTTTTGAAATCTTTTGGACAAGTAATAATCTTGATCATAAAACAGTTCAAGTATCTGTGACAAGCAGTGTTCAGACTGTAAGTAGATTTTCAACGAATAAGTTCAATGATCATGTGAGAACAATTGCTCATATTTAAAAATACAATAATACAACACCAAACTTATTTGATGTTTGACATTTTTATGAAAAATAAATCAGATGATAGTAATGATCAAACTTGTCCATTTCTGTTGTTGTATGACAAGCCAATCAGTAAAAAGCAATTTGATGGCGTTACTACTGATTTATATACAGTCGATGATGGAAACCTAGAGATAAAGAAGGAATTAAAAATTGAAGATGCAGTCAATGACGATAATCCATGACAAAAACAATTGGATGGTAAGACAACTAGTGTCTTCTATAATTGCAGCCATCAAGAAAATAGCGGACTAAAAAGTATGTAACATAATAATATATAATGGGGATTATCATGAACAACCAAGACGAAACAATGAAAAAAAGAAAACTCAGAAACATACTCAAAACAATTCACTCGTCAAAAATAGTTATCAGAAGTACGTTAAAAAAAGATTCACTCATTCAGTCAACAACAAATAATATATACAACAACGAACATATATACAACAAATAACGATTAAGATCTTTAGCCCCCTACACCCTGTGTTCAAATTCTCCACAGTTTTCTTTACATTTCCTGTGGTACTGGAAATAAGAGGTTGTTTGACAATCAGGAGCTTCCCAGATTGGTGATCGTTGCCTTCATCGTCATAGAATTTACATTTGATTCAAGGTTGATACTGTGAAAAGAGACTAGAGGGAAGTCACTCTTAGGGTAAAGGGTTAAATTCACGGCTAAAATATAGAATGAATACGTCAATTAAGGCACTTTGTAAAACATCTCCAAGGGGAACATTTGCCTTTTCTCGGAATTCTGCACACTAGAATCCAGATTGATATTCACTCATTCATTCCTGTCTGACTGTACAATGGATGGCGGCAAATTGGACAGCTGCGACTGCAGATAAAACGGAAATATTTCAGGTGAACTCGAGATAAACTAGTGTGGGACTGTTACTGTAAAGTCTCGCCTCATTATAATTAAAAGTCTTTCAAATTTTACCCATGAAATTATATCGCTTTTGATTCAAGAGGAAAGAGCGTGTTGAAACCAAAACTGAAGAAATCTCTAGAGCTAAGAAAAGCTAAGGGGACAGAGAATCAGGGCAATACCCGGGATATATCAATTTCACAGGAGTCAGTATTCTCAGCTAAGGCGGGAACGGAAGTCTGTTTCTCCGAACGTCCGCAGTGTGGATTCTTAATGTGGTTTCCTATCATTCCCCAAGCTATTTTAATGGGAAAAAAATCGTTGTTTTTCAATATTTTTCATCCAATGCGGGATTACGTGAAATACCGACAAATTTTCAGCGAAGCAGTGAAGTGTTCTTCCATATTTAAGTTTATTCACAAAGTAGACATCACGACTATATTTCATGCATACTTACACGCCGCTCTGTATCATAGCAATAGCACACTCTCGGTGAACCTTGTGTGAGCATGGCAGGATCTGACAACCGCTGAAAGCGTCCTGGAAATAAAGAATCGATCAATATAGAGTAACTTGGAAATACAGCGTAATCTAATCGCTCTGCTCAGCAGTCGAGATCTGGTAAAAAAAACTTTCTTTTACCAGATTTCGACTCAAGACAAGACAAGCATAAGACAAACTTTGTCTTAACCGAGCAATCAATAATTGATTGCTCAGTTAATTACAACGGCTAAAGGGCAAAATCGTGCGGCAGATATTTCTCCTACTACTTACTCTTACTCAAGTTTGATAGGTAAATTAAGTAGCTACCTCCAAACAGATGCAGCACTCATCATGTCCTGAATTTTCTCGGCAAGAATGTCTTCCTTCCAGCCGTTTGTCCAGACAGACGTTACACACATCACAGTGGAAGGAACGGTCCTTGTAGATACTGAAAGGAAAACAGAAACATTACTTTGCACTCGAGCACAATATGATTAGTTGGGCAAACACACTTTAAATTCATTCGAAACACGCTGTGTTTTTTCAACTCGATAAGCTGGAATAGTACTGAAAAGAAAATATGATACGCATGAAGAAACCAAAACTAATATTTTGTCGGACTCTTTCGCCTTTTTGAGGAACAACTACCCAGGGGGAATTTTAAGCACTTGTCGATGAAGCATTTCTTTTATCCTGTAAGGCTCTCGCCTTAAATATGGCGCCAGGATTCTTCATTTCCATTGTAACACGAATAAATAACTCCCTGACTTGGTACTGAGGCGGGCCAATAACTCCCTGTCCTTTATTTTTTTGGAGAACAAGAATGTCATCCAAACAAACGAAAACAATATTATCAGTGATATTGTTTCACCTACCGGCAGATACCGCATTTTGTACAGTGATAAGGAGCTTTATCTTCCCCTGTAAAGTGTTTACACACAGAGCAGAAATATGCTGAAAACCTTGTTTTACATCTGGCACAGGTGTGGGCGTCCTGGTTGATCTTAAAATTTCAAACGCATAGAAGTAAAAGTCGTTAAGCTAATTGTAACAACTCTATTTCCACTCATGTAAAAAAAACTTCAAGTTAATGTCACGTCTACCTACCTCTTGTCGATGGTTACAAACAGAGCACTCAACATAACACGCCTCTCTTGCTTTGCAATTGTCATTTGGACACCTTGAGTTGTTGTGGCAACGATGACAAGGAAAGAACCTTCCGCAGCATGGGAACTTGACACGGCAGAGCCGCTGGTAATGTTCGCACTGCCATTGTCGAACCTCAGCACCAGCCGAGTTTTGTGTAGGTGTTTCTTGTCCACCGCTCGTATCGTTCCCTTCAACTCTTTCACTCCTGCACTCCGTTTCTCTTGATTCCCTCGCTTCCTTTTCTTTTCTGTCACGTGCCTGTTGTTCTTTCTTTGCCCGCTCTTCTTTTCTTTTTTTCTCAGTTTCTTTCATCGTTTTCTCTCTTTCTTGTCTTTCTTTCAACGTTCTTTCGACGAGCGAACAAGCCTCAGCCACACGTCGCTCGAGTAAAGCCAACGATTCGTCAGCAGATGCGTTTGAATTATTGTTTAACAGACCCAGACCTGCCACAGCACTTTCCTCGTCCGGAAAAAATCTAGGAGCGTCATCTTCTCTTTCAAACTGTGATGAGAACGTCGGCCTTTCAATGAGTACATGTCCATCCGCGGAGTTATATGGCGGAGTTCTTGCTTGTACATCACCATTGGGAAACTCTCTGACTATCAACGGAAGATTTGCTTTAGATTTTGATTTAGATTTTACTTTATATCCATCTTCGAGAAAACCTGAAGATTGAGGCGGTTGTAAGGTCTTCGCTGGAACAATTTTAGGCATTAGGACTAGGTTTAGAGATGGCTCTTCATGCTGATACCCATCAGGACTTACGTATGCTTTTGGAGGAGATCCCATTGCATCAGGACATCCAGGATATGTCGATGAACTTGAGGGAGTTGGGCAGTACATCTCAGGCATGTACCCAGATCTGTCGTACTTGGAGTGGAGATATGCATCAGATGCATTGTACTCATAAGAATGGCGTGCAAGAAAACTGGGATCTATTCCAATGTGATTTGTTCTAAATTCATCCTCACTGGGATCCCTATGTGAACCGTGGCCCAACGGAAAATTGCTTTGGCGTCCACCTTTCAAGCCAAGAGATCCTTTTGCTTTCGAATTACTCTCATGGGAATCTCGTCGTTTTGGAGGGGCAAAAACTGGAGTATTCCACTCTTTGTCAAAACCACATGCTCCATTCGTGGCGAGTACATCGGAGTTTTCACCGCTATCCGTAACCACATCTCCTCCATGAAAAGAAGCTCTAAGAGCGTCATTCCATCCATCACAGACTACATTTGATGTTTCCAGTATCCTCTGTGAGACGCTGATTCCTCTGTTCTTATCCTTTTGGGAATCATTTTCAAGACAATCACCTTGCCTGCCTCTATGGTTTCCTTGAGCAGAAATTTGAACTAGTTCGTCTAATTCTTCGTTGCTCTTCCACTTGCCACTGTCTTCTCTAAAGGATGGAATATCAGGGTCCACAACATCGTCTGCTGCGTCACAAGAAAACTCTCGCCTGCCTCGGTCAGGGTACGACTTCAACTGACGAACCTCTTGAAAGTCCTTGCACAATAATAGCCTTGCAAGGCCGATATTACATTGCACTAAATCTGGGTGATCTGAGCCGAAGTTCGAACTTGTCAAAATACTTAATGCTTTTTCAAAGCAATTCTTTGACGACAATTTTCGTTCCATCAGAAAAAATCTGAAACCTTGCCTGTAGAGAACGGATGCATATGTTGGGTGGTTTTCCCCTAGCATTTCTTCACAATTTGGTACAAAAAAATCAAGGAAAGATACGAAGTCTAAGTTTTCTTCTTTGAGGTGAAAATCAACTACATTTAATATAATTGCGAACAAGAAGTCCCAATTGAATTTTCCATAACATTCGAGGAAGGCTTCAAAATCGGGAAGGAAAAGGGAAAATGAAGACATCAGTGTCGAAGCAGAAAATGAAGATGACGATGAAGATGATGGTGACGATGATAATGATGATGACCCTGACCCTACTGATGACGAGGACGATTTTGAGGATGGAGAGAGGGGCAGTGATACTGATTTGGGAGAGAGAGATGGGAAAATCAAGCGCTCGGCTATTTTCTTTGCACGAGCCACCTCTCCAATCATTTGATACGCCAAACAAATTTTAGAAGATATAAATTTCGAGAATATTCCATCTTCATTGTTCATCCTCTCAGAAAGTGAATCCAATATATTCAGCTCCGTAAGTGCTTTGAAAGGTTCTTTGAGCTCTAAGAACAACTCTGCTCGATTGTAATGTATGGCAGCTACCAGTGGAACGGGAAGATTGAGTTCTTTTGCTTTCAAAAGGAGACAGTCTTGCAACTGCACTGCTGCTGGGTAGTCTTTCTGACACTGGTATACTGTGCTTAAGTTGGTTTGTATACTAACGATGTTTATATCTACAGAAACATTTTTGCTTTGGTTTTTAAATTTTTCAAAAATCTCCAGCGCGCATTTTAGATGATCCTCAGCCTTGTCGATCATTTTAGTAATTAGATAAACGCAGCCTATATTAGCCTTCGCTAATCCTATGAAAATATCGATAACTTCCATGTTGTTTTTAGTTCGTGGCGTGACATCACTTGTGAAAAGAGAAGAACATCGCTGAAATATATCAATAGCCATGTTATATTTATGTAACTTTAGTGCAAGAGCACCAAAGACAATAGTAAAGATGGCATAAAAATGGCCATCCTTATCCGGTATCGGCTCCGGGCTCGACAAAACTACACCCAGGAAAGGAGGAGCTGAGAAACGACTAAAGCACATCTTGGTACCTCGCTCTATCTGCTCCTTCTCGTAATCAGTTGGGTTTCCGAAGCTATCTGGATTTAGTTCCAGTATACATAGATGCTTATGTGCAGCTTGCAAAGACTTTATGGCCATCTTCACCTTGCATTTCTGAAGCTGATCCATCGTCTCTTCGATATGTTTAAATGTGCTGCATCTGGCCGAATGATTATCATCATGTTCCAACTCATCCTCAAGATGGCGTCCTGAACGAGCGTTTGTGGTGATCTTAGGGTATGTTCTTTCCATCTCTCTAGATCAAATTCATCACTCCTGGAAATAAGATAAAACCAAAATTCATCCAAATGAAGTATCAACAAATTTTGGATAATAGAGCTGAATAATTCTGTAGGCCATGGCCTTGGTCAGCTTCTCCCGCCGCGAGTGTCATTTGCGTTCTCACCCAGGTCCTGTAGCACGCTGGCCCATAGTCTTTGATGAGAGTCTAGTATGTCTATATGACATTATAAACAGTTTAAAATAGAATGATTAGGTTTCGAAGGAAAGGGATTTTACTTCCGCGTTCTCCTAAAAAATTCCGCTATTTCAAAAACTTAATCAGACACTCCGAGGCAAATAACAGACACTGAATATCGACTGAAAAATAGCTTCATCGGCGTGTGCGGTAAAAACGAGGAACAGATTCAAGGCGTCCTTTTGTTCTTGTAGGGAAGGAGCAGGAAAAAATAACGACCGTTTGACTGTACCCACGCTATTGTTCCAGCTGTTCCTCCGTATATACAGTTTACGAGGGGGGCATTGAAATTTTGGTTTTGCGGTTTTGGCAATTTTTAATTTTAGACCGTTTTCTCGGTTTTTGTGCCAAAAAACTTCGTTATTTGGTTTTCGGCTTTAGTCCAAAATACTAATGGGTTACCGAATTTGGTACCTGAAGTAGTTTTCGTTTTTTTTGGGGGGTTACGGTTCCACTTAGCTCGAATATGTTCAACTTTTCACCATTGTATTGTATCCATTTAGGTCTTGATAAATGGGATGTTAAAATTCATCAGTTTTAACGATTTTGTATGCGTTTTTCGCTTTTGATCGTATTTTTTGCGGTTCTGCGTTTTGGATTATTTCTTCTACGGTTTTGCGGTTTCTAATAGACCCTGATGTCCCCTTCATATATGAAAGAGGCTATTCGATGGGTTACTTGATATCAGGTGATCATCGAATGGATTTAAATAACAGCGTGGTGGTCGAATCATAATGTTCTATGGACGAACCCTGGGACGAAGCTAATCGAGAGTCTCTTTGTTTAACTCCGAACGAGCCAACTGTATAGGATATGCAAAGGAAATGCCATCAACAAGCAAAAAAGGAAATAAATTGGGGATAACAACACTATTGACCTCAAACAAAAACTGTAAACAATACGAACCATCCCATCTCATCTGTGAACTTTACCTTTGAAAGGTAATGTACGCACTATGTTTACAAACTTTGTCCGCTCTGCCAAAAATCTCGTCAAGTTTTGCCTCCGCTGAATTATAAATTGATAATCACAAACGCACTTGGAAACTCCAAACTATTTGATAAACACAATGAATCAATTTCATTGAAATCAAATACGTTACTTTAGGTTACGTCCACAGCTGAGAAACATATGTTTACATGCATTCAGATTAACACGCTACAGAGCAGAATCTGCACGTAGTTCCTGAAGTTGAACGGTTGGCATGTTTCCTTGGAGGTTTTACTAAGATTAATACCGTCAACATCCGACATCCTAGTTATGGCTGAACCGTAGGACGATCTTCACCGGTGGTCGCTCCAGCGCTGACCCCGCGTAAGGCCTGTTTACAAGGCGCGTCACGCCTTCTTTTTTCAACTTTGTGATTGGTAGCGATTGGAGGTTTATCAAGCAAACGCTTGAGCAATGTTTTGTCCACCGCCGTTATTTTTTTGCACTCCTCCCCTCTTGCGTGACTTGCACTTCGCTCTCACAACGCGCTTACCTCTGTTTGACTGAAAAAATAAAATTTCGCCTATTCTGCTGGCCTGGGTTGTCTAGTTCTACGTGAACAGCATTGAAATGAAAACTTAGGCTGAACCATGACAAAATAAAACAATCCGACGAATGCTGCTTGTTCGCACGAGCAAGTTTCAATTGGGTGTCGAAAGTACACTTTACTTCGTTAGGTGACTGACAACTCATGCCATCCACTCAGCCAATCAGATTAAAAAATTTCCTTGGCTAAGACAAACTTCTTTTCACTATGGACATTACATCTCTTTATACTGTCATTCCTAATGACAAAGGTCTTCTGGCCCTGAAACATTTTTTTTTTATCAACGCACTGTTAAGGAACCTAAATCTGAAATACTACTTCGTTTAGCTGAACTAGTGCTCACATTCAATTGTTTTTCATTCGGGGACCACTTTTTTAAACAAATCAATGGCGTAGCCATGGATACCAAGATCGGATCCAGTTATGCCAATCTTTTTGTAGGTTTTGTCGAACACCAATTTTTCGGCCAATACAACGGCTCCCAACCTGAACTCTACGGTTGCTACATCGGCGCTGCCTAGGCGCTACCTCCCCCTACCAGAGAGGAGCTAACTCAATTCATAAAGTGAATTTCTTTCGGCTGGCCCTAAAATAAACTTGGGAAATTTCCGACAATTCTTTATCTTTTTTAGACATCAAAGTTTCAACTGAAGGCAACGGTTTATGCACGAGTTTTTATTACAAACCTACAGACTCACATAGTTACTTGCTGTATTCATCTTCGCATCATCCCCTTCACGTCAAGTATTTCATTCCCTTTTCTTAGTTTCATACGCCTCCTGCAAGAGGCAGTTGCCACAAAAACTTGCCAAACTTTGGCAGATCGGCAAAATTTTCGCCGATCTTCAGAGGACCCGATGTCGTGCCACAGAAGCGTCCAAATATTGGCAAAACAAACAGTGTTTATCATTATTATTTTTCTTTTTTACCATTAAGATGGCTGATTCCGGTTTTCATCTTTTTGATGGTTTGTAATTTTGAAAGAATGAAAAGACTGACCAAGGCCAGCTGAACACTTTTACGGGGTTGAATTATATAATCATTGGTGATCCAAAAATAGGTGTCATTTCGTCACTAGCAGTTTCCATGGCAACGCTTTTAGAGGCTTATTCAGACGCGTTTTTTAGCTTGTGGCTTAAATAATTCGAAAACTAACCAGGTGGCCCTATGATTTTTTCCAGTGATTGCTTTTGGCACTTGAAAAGGAAAATGCACAAAGATTTTTAAAATTTTCTACGGAGTGGAAGTTCAAAAAGTCTAGAAAAAAGGCAATTTTCACACATCGCAAATTTCCTTCCGTAGAATTTTCTAGTTTTTTTTCTGATGATTCCTTTCCACGTTATTATCATATTGGAGCAATGAAAAGAAGAGGTCACTGGACTTGTTTTCATGCAATAGCTTTCGTGAGTTTAGCAATTTCCACGCGCTTTCTCGCGCATTTAAAAATCTGGATTCTATAAGATCGACATTTGCTCATGATCTGTTGTAGCTACCGCTGACAATTGCGTGTGCTCGCGCGAGCGCCTACAATCTGATGTTTACAGACGTTTACTACTAAGAAAATCTTTAAACAGCTGTCAAAGACAGCCTCCCGGGCTTATCTTAAAAATCCTACACACGACTTCTGGCTATATCATATTATTTTCCTTGAAGTTTCAAAGTCTTCTTCCACTTCAGGTAGATTATCCTTCACTTGAGTTCTTCTTTTTCCGCCAAAGCAAGGTTTCATATTGGTTCGGAATATTTCTTTTAGATGTGAAGTGAAGCAACCTTTACTTCTCCGAAAATCGTCTTCGTTATCTTAGTTTCTATCTCCTGCATTCACAGTGGCCGCTCAACACATCAAATACACTTTCTTAGGTGAACTTCTCACAAAAGTAGAAAAAAATCCACGCGCCGCCATCTTTTGATCTCGCGCTTCTTTCGCACGTTTCTCTCGCGCGTCACGCAAGAGTGACCTGTTCCCCGCGCGAGGAAACCGGTACGAACTACCTTAATTAAGGTGGCTCGTACCAGTTTCCTCGCGCGGGGAACAGGTCACTCTTGCATGACGCGCGCGAGAGAAACCTGCAAAGAAGCGCGAGATCAAAAGATGAAAATTCAAAACAAAGATGGCGGCGCGTGGAATTTTTTCTGCTTTTGTGAGAAGTTTACCTAAGAGCTTGTATTTAATGTGTTGAGTGGCCACTGTGAATGCAGGAGATAGAAACTAAGATAACGAAGACGATTTTCGGAGAAGTAAAGGTTGCTTCACTTCACATCTAAAAGAAATATTCCGAACCGATATGAAACCTTGCTTTGGCGGAAAAAGAAGAACTCAAGTGAAGGATAATCTACCTGAAGTGGAAGAACACCTTGAAACTTCAAGGAAAATAATATGATATAGGCAGAAGTCATGTGTAGGATTTTTAAGATGAGCTCGGGAGGCTGTCTTTGACGGCTGTTTAAAGATTTTCTTAGCAGTAAACGTCAGTAAACATCAGATCGTAGGTGCTCGCGCGAGCACACGCAATTGTCAGCGGTAGCTACAACAGATCATGAGCAAATGTCCACCTTATAGAATCCAGATTTTTAAATGCGCGAGAACGCGCGTGGAAATTGCTACACTCACGAGAGCTATTGCATGAAAACAAGTCCAGTGACCCCTTTTTTTTATTGTTCCAATATGATAATAACGTCGAAAGGAATCATCAGAAAAAAAAACTAGAAAATTCTACGGAAGGAACTTTGCAATGTGTGAAAATTGCCCTTTTTGTAGATTTTCTGAAATTCCTCTTCGTAGAATTTTTTAAAAATCTTTGTGCATTTTCCTTTTCAAGTTCCAAAAGCAATCACAGAAAAAAATCAGGGGGTCACCTGGTTAGTTTTCGAATTATTTAAGCCACAAGCTACAAAATTCGTTTGAATAAGCCTATGAAAGCGTTGCCATGGAAACTGCTAGTGACGAAATGACACTTATTTTTGGATAACCAATGATTATGTAATTCAACCCCGTAAAAGTGTTCAACTGGCCTTGGTCAGTCTTTTCATTCTTTCAAAGTTACAAACCATCAAAAAGATGAAAACCGGTACGAGCCACCTTAAGCTGTCATTTTATGCACGAGATATGTCTGGATATAATGTCATTGGGAAAAAAATACACTGTTATCCTCTAGTCTAGTTTGGCGTGCAATGGCAGAATTTATCTCGTCCATCTGACACTTTTCCTTTCGAGGGAAACAAATTTGCTGCCAGTATTATTCGAATATCTGTGACTCGTACACTGCCGGAATACGGTTATACTGGCAACAATTTGGAGAACATGTGGCTTCAAAGAGAGATTATCCTTCCCTTGCAAGTATTGAAGTCAGCAAAAAACGCAAAATATCAGCTCAGGAGAAAAAAGGATCCGTTCTTGCGTAGCAATTCGCACGGCACTTTTATCTTTTTCAAATTTCTATTTCTAGAGCAAAATAGGTTTGTATTTGACTTATGAGTTCATCAGGGAAGTTTGGGTCAAAGAATATTAGTTTGATACGACCGCCGCCAAAAACATAGTCTCCTTCGCAGCCGTTGTTTGGGCTCGTCACGCAACGCTCCCTCCTCCACCAACCGGCTGCTTAAAACCCGAGCCGCATTCCTTTCCCTTTGTTTAGATTTCACGGTGATTTCACGTAATAATGCGCGTTTGCACCAATCACACGTCGCCTTTGGTTTCACGATAAAACCAATCAAATTTCAATGACGTAAGTTTCCCGCTTAAATTCATCGGCGCTTTCTGGAGAAGTTGGCAGTCACCTCAGAAATTTCCCGTGGATGTAACTCCGAAGAAATTGGTAGAAAGTAGTTCAAGATGCTTCACTTGTTCCTCGATTTCACACGCAAAGGATAAAATTTACATTTTCGGTAAAAGTTCATTTAATACAATGAATATATGAAGTTCATATATTTCGAACTGCAGTTGTAGATCCTCTACTGCGAGGATCGTGCATCATAAGTTCATTTAATGTTGCTGAACTTATTCGTTCTTCGCTCACTGTTGACGTGCATCGCTAAGCCGGGAGAACTGCAAATTGTTTGTTTGTAGAGACAAATGCTAGCAGCTTTTGATAAAGTTTAAGAAGGCATCGGATAAACTGAAAGAAATCAAGAAAGATATAGAAGAGATCTTCAATACAAGAGACTGCTGCAACGGATGAGGAGAATAATGTCGGTGAACAAGAGCTCTTTGACAGGACTTTGAACACGATAACACCTGCACGAGGAAAAGCATCGAAGTCGCTACGATTTTCCGATACCACTTGTACTAATGTTTACCGCGCGCTGACTCCAATATTTTGCCGGTAATTTACCTGATCCTCCATAAGACTTACGAGCGGAGAAACAATAACAACGATATGCCCAGAAGATTGTAGATGTGATCGCACACGAGTGGAAGAGCCTGATAAATCAAGGATTTTCCAAACCCTGTAGGCAGGTTCACAAATACATTTTTTTTTGCCAAAGAATTTTCTCAATTGCCAGCTTCTTGTGATCATTCAAAGTACGAATTTTGAATTTGGAAGCGGTCGAAACAAAAGCTTCTTCGAGAGCCATTCTCTCTGCTCTATGAGCCGCTGATAGAAAACGAGTTTTGATTGGACGACTAGTCTTGGCGGGACTTACTCAGAATTATATGAGCGAAAACGTGATTGGCTAAAACCAGGGAAAGGAATGCTGCTCGGGTTTAAGCAGCCGGTTGGCGGGGAAGGGAGCGTTGCGTGACGAGCCCAAACGACGGCTGCGAAGGAGACTACCAAAAACAGAGAAGGGTTAAAATTTTGCCAATTTTTCTATTGGTGAAAAGTGGGAAATATTTGAAATCACTCTGGCGCGACCCGGCCCTTATATAAAATGCCCACTACGGGCTCGTCAAAATACTTAACGATACTATGCACAAAACCATGTCGGAAATCGTGTGTTTACATAATCAAACCTTTTTAACGCGTTTAAGTTTCGTTGTTTAGTCCACCGGAAAGGGATAGGCATCGAATCTGTCATCATTAGTAACTGTAACCAATCAAAGGAAACATTCACCGATTGTATATCCTTTGTTCTAAAATACACCACGTGTGTTGTAAAAAAAAACTCGGCACGTTGTGAGAGAAAAATATATCTGTTAAAAAATTATATCGTGAATGATTGGTTTCAGTGCGAGTTTATCGAGAAAACCGCTGTGTTGTCAGGCAATTATCTAATTCCCAACAACCATCAAGTTATAAAAAGCTACTGCACAATATTTCAGAATGCTTTCTAATGTTATTTCAGTCGTCATGCTGTGACATGCTAATTTTTATTCTTCTCGGTCCATAGAAACGTAAAAAAGGAACTCTGCCAATATCCAGCCATCTTGACCGAACAAGATTGGTCAGTAACGCATAAGAGTGTGTGAACAGTCCCTTCCTTTCCGCGAGTCAAAAAAATGTCAGTGGTAAAGATGGTTGACGTTAGCGCGCCGCGGGAAACTCTTGTAGTAACGGTGATGCACCGCAGAAGCCTTATCAGTGTGGCGCTCGGCGCTCGTGGTCTAGGAACGCTTGTGCATAGTCTACAAAGAAAGCTAACACGAGACTTCATTCGTAGCAGCTGGAAGTTTCCAATCAGAAGACCCTGTGGCTTATGGCCGGCGGCCAGATGTTTTTCTAGATCTGGGAATGTCACGCGATTCCACTTCGAATTATAAAGATTGTGAAAAAGACTTCTTATGCTATACACAAGCTCAGAAAAATGCGTCCACTAAAAAACCCAATTATTAATTTTAAGAGTTGATTGGTTCTTTGAAACAAACATCGAACTTTCTCAATAGGCTCGTATGAGCTTTTTCTGTAACAGTTTTGGTGAATATTTCTGGCTTCGGGCATTTAGTCTATTTGAGACCGTGCGAGGCAACTTGATCTGGAGTGTCTCGGAATCGCGTAAAATAACTAAAAAAAACATCTGATAACCCTTAGGAAGTTTGAAAGAACCATTCAGCGGTAATTATGTGTAAAAGTTCGACTGTAGGGTATTTATCAGTCCATTCTAGATTATGGCGTAGCCGCAACCTTAGTAAATAAATAAGTAAATAATACGCTCTGTCCAAAATTACATGTTTGTGTTGTCAAAATTGAATGGAATTTGCCACCATTCGTAGCCTACGAGACAGATTTATTTCGAAAGAAAAATAAAACAAAAATATATTTGTCTCCTAGACTGAGGGTGAAACAGTGATTGATGGAAAAATGTTAAACAAGAGCGGCAGTTTCCATTACTTGTCTTAAAGGTCCCTCACCCACTTATGAAGTGGTTTTGAAAATACGATGAAAGAAACATCGAACTTTGAAAGTTGCAATCGCTTTAAAAGTAGCAATGTTTGCAAGCAAGCTGTATGTGAGAAACCCTCACGTATGTTTCTGTGTTTCATATCCTTACCGGGCACACAACAAAGATGGTGTGCGATTGAAAAACTCAGTTACAAAGAACAATCACGAGAGAAGACACCAGATACAGGGACCCGGTGGTAAACATAAACGGCGCAACGTACATTTAGGTCAATCTTCTAGTGGGTCTTTCCCTTTTAACAATCATGTGACTGAACAATTCTATCAGTTGAGCTCAGAATAGGATTTTTAGAATACGTCGAGGCCAACCCGACTTAAAGTAAATTTAAGATAATGTAAACGAACAGAAAAAATTGGGACAAGCCCCGAACAAACTCACCTACGTTAGCTTAAAAACGTCACTTATTTGTGAAGCTTTTCCCCTCCAGTCGTTGTAGTAGGAGAACGTACAGCGTTTGCATCGAATATAAATCGAAGTAAACAAATTTTTGCGCTATCGACGGGTTGTTGACGAACTTTGTGGTCACGGTATGCAAATTTGAAGCTAAGCGATAATCGGGGAAAGCCCCAATTTTTACCGCTTCAAAGTCGACCAAAACTCGTCCGCTATTGCTGAATACATCTTCCAGCCGAGCCCGCAAAAAGGTCATCATGACGTCAAAGGCTCAAGAAACTTATGCTTTGCTTTGTCACAACTCTCTTTGTTCGCTGCACAGAGAATCACACATATTACTTTTTTCAGAACTGTTTTTTGTATTGTATTGTAATCTTTATTTAGACACGATCAATTCATCAGCCTATAAAAATACATATCACATACGCTAAGATATTTAAAATTCAAACTACATACTATAACACTAAAGCTGTTTTCCGTGAATGCCGTGCGTTAGACTTAAAGAATGTCATTGATCTTACGTTTAAATAACCCCAGAGACTCTGTGTTCTTTATATCGCGTGGTAAACTGTTCCATAATGTGGCGCCATTGTAGCTAAAGCTTTTTCTGTAATAATTAGTGCACGGTAGTGGAACATTAAGCTTATTTTCAGAGTCCCTGAGGTCATAAGCAGAGTCACGCCACGTAAACTTTGAATATAGATACCTTGGAGCTAGCCCGTGCAGACATCTGAACATCATGGTGGCTTCATGGATTTCCTGCTGGCGTGCAAGATTTTTCCACCCTAAAAACTCGAGTAGCTCAGTTGCATCAGCATCATAGTTAGAGAATGTCAACACACGGGCTTCTCTATTCTGCAATTTCTGCAGTTTGTCTCGTAGCGTTTTCCCACAGCTACCCCAAACAATGTCACAGTAATCAAAGTGAGGTTTTACTAAAGCTTGGTAGATGATATGTAAGGTTGATGCTGGGATCAGGTGCCTAATTCGCTTTAGGGCCCCGATACCAGAGGCGATCTTTTTCGTTAGTTTTTCGATGTGACTATGCCAATCGAGTTTATCGTCTATTATTACACCAAGCGATTTTGTAGCTGTAACCTGGCTCACTTGAGTATTGTTCATTCTAATTGTTGGTGAAGCTGTGAGAGTATTCAGTCTCTGCCTCGACCCTATTATCATGAATTCGGTTTTAGTCAAGTTTGTTCGCTTGTAGCCAGTTGAAGATGTTTTCTAGGTCTTCATTTAGACAAAACTGAACATTCTCAAGATTGCTTCCCGCATATGTGAGGTGCGTGTCATCGGCATACATTCTCGGTTTACAATTTGATAAGCAATTTGGAAGATCGTTGATATATAATAAGAACAATAATGGACCGAGGATGGTCCCTTGAGGGACGCCGCAAGTCAACGAGTAGCTACTGGATAGCGACCCGTTGACAGAGCATTTTTGTGTTCGGTTTTCCAAATATGACTGAAACCATCTGAAAGATTTTCCATGTATACCATAATAGTTTAGTTTCGATAGAAGGATCTGATGATCAACAGTGTCAAAAGCTTTTTTCAAATCTAGAAAAATAACTCCATTGATTTTCTCGTTATCAATATTATATGCCCAAGAATCTGTCGCTTCCAACAAAGCTGTTACAGTTGAATGATTAGCACGAAACCCTGATTGGTTTTGACATAGAATATCGTGCTCTTCCAAATAGGCATATAACTGTTCATAAACTATCCTTTCAAACACCTTCGCCATTATTGGAATCACCGATATTGGGCGGTAATTGTTAGCATCACCGCGGTCACCCTGTTTATAAAGAGGGGTTTCGTTGTCAGTCGGAAAATGTCGACGTTTTCAGACGATGAATTGTCCCAGAAATCATCTGAAGCTTCTGTGGATAGTTTTGCGCCCACAAACGATGAATTTTTGCCATGCGAATAAAGATAAACACAGAACGGCACGAACTCCCCATGTAGCCTGCAGTGCCGGCGTATTTTGGGCGCACAAGTGCACATTTTCGTATTAGGCCGCCATCTTAGATTTGGTAACTGTGGAGGATTGGGAAAAATTTTTCCTTCCCTTCCCTCTTCCCCGTTGCTCATTTTTCCACTTAACACCCACTCCCTCGGAAAATATTTCCTCACCCCAATCCTCCACAGTTACCAAATCTGAGATGGCGGCCTAATACGAAAATGTGCACTCGTGCGCCCAAAATACGCCGGCACTGCAGGCTATCCCCATGTGGCTTTTGTGGTCGCATCGCTTTATCGCCTTCGAACTGTATTTTTGCTTGTCGTAAGGGGTTTTCCTTTTTTGTAAGAAATGATCGGGTGATTAGTAAAAATAGTTTTCGGCAATGGCTAATTGTGTACCCGAAGGCGGATATTGGGAGTTTGTGAAAGCCATTTCTAAGCCATCAATGTGTTTTCTCCGATGCATTTGGTCAATGATCTCATTAACCCTTTCCTACGTGTTTTTTACTATCGGTGCTTTGAGAGGTTTGAAGTAAACTCTGTTATTGAGTTGCACTTTGGCCTCTTTTGTTTTTTCTGTCTTATTCATGATGTATTGTTGTGTTGCTTCGGTGAGGTTTAAAGCAGAGTTTGTTTCAACTCTTAGAGCCGTGACCTCATTGCGTTACAAAGTACTTTTGGGCTTAGATGTAGTCTGCAAGTAGCGTTCTGACAAATTTCCAAGTAGCTCTGAAGGACGATAGAAGACTGAACCGGTGGCATTCAGTTTGATATGAAACAGGGCCGGGTTGTTCAAAGGTGGGTTAAGATAACCCAGGGTTACCGTGAAATTTAATTGAAGATCTGAAAGCTTTAAAATTAATTTCACTTTAACTCCATTTGTTTACAATTTGTTGATTGAATGCTCTAAGAAGAATTTGGAAAATTATTTTAAAACGGCTTTTGAACAGAGAAATATAGAAACCTGGATTAAAATTTAACCCTGGGTTAGCGCTAATCGGTCTTCGAACAACTGGGCCCTGAAGTGGTTCTTTGTTTTGTCCGTGAAAGGTGTAACGGAGGCGCATTCGTCTTGCGAATAAATTTCACAAAAGTTGGCCTGAGACCCTTTGATAGCACGCTGACTTGGTTGTCAGATGGTTGCTAGTTTGACAGGTTTTTTAAAGAAATTTTCATTTTCTCGGTTTTTTGGCTGCAAG
The DNA here is from genome assembly GCF_964205215.1 of Stylophora pistillata. Classification (NCBI taxonomy): domain Eukaryota; kingdom Metazoa; phylum Cnidaria; class Anthozoa; order Scleractinia; family Pocilloporidae; genus Stylophora; species Stylophora pistillata. The sequence goes on from NC_142526.1 coordinate 11,647,821, forward strand.
CCTACATTTTAAAGTGTTTTTACGCTCTGTGTCTAAAGCTGTTTGTTCTGCTTTCGCTGATATTAAAGCCAGCTTTTTTTAGAACCAGAGCACACAATTATGTTTTTCATCTCTTTTGTATAAAAGTGAGCTCTTTGAGGTCAGAAATCTCAATCCTCAATTCGGCTATTTTATCATTCTTATTTACAATGTTCACCGAGTACTTTCCTTTGTGTAAGGTATTCTGCCAGAGAGTTGTTAAAGGTGGATATTACATGATCACTTCATATGTAGAGGCGACAAAATCCGTGGAGGTTCGTATACTTCGCTTTCCGGCGTCGAGATCGCACTGAGGACGGTTTTTCTTGTCCCTTCTCTTCTTGAACGGCAAGCACTGAACCCGACAGAATTCTTCGCCTAGATCCTTCAAAGTAGACAGATCTCTCGAAACAGTCCTCCGAGAAGTGTTCGGAGTAGATCACAAATATTTCTGTAGGATTGAAGTTTACTAGGCGAGGTCACACAAATCGCGTCCGTTTTTCCCGCTCTGATCTATTTACAAGGCTCCGATGCAGAGAAATACCTGCAGCATGGTCTGCACGATTACTTCGGCTTTGAATTACGCATCGATGCCCAGTCATTTTTGTTTAGTTTTTGTAAGAATAGAGTAAAGCACTCTGTTATGTTTGCTTGACATTTTGCCATGTGAGATTTTTTGCGTTGAGCCTTTGACGTCACTTCCTCTGAATCTTGCAATCAACTTCCGGAACATCATAACATAATGGCGGACGCGAAATCGTGAATTTAACGGCCCGAAAAAAGATATTTCTGGTGTTCGGTCTAGACTGAAATTTGGCAGAGTAGTTGAAGGAGACACACTGAACGCGAAAATAGAAAAAAAATGATGTTCGAAAATTTTGATCTCAGGGGCACTTTAATCGTTTAAAGGGTTTTTGGGACAAAATATTAGAACCATAGAAACGATCTTGAAATCTGACATAGAAAGCTAAATATTAGGAGCATGCAACTGCCGCGCCTTGATATGAGCTGAGATTCAGATAAGTGTTCTCGACATACATCTCTCATAATATCGTGACATGTTCAACCACCACCCGCGCGTGAAGGATTTGACCCCACGCATGTTCCCCAAGAATCCAGGACCCGACCCGAGGAACGGTAGAAATAAAGGGTACAGAAGGAGCAAGGCGATCCCCTTCTCGTCGCACTCCTGAGCCAGGAGCTTGCGGCGAAAGAATAGTCCTGAGCCAGGAGCTTACGGCGGAAGAATTGGTGAAGCGCCGCGCCGGACTGTTGTGTGGGAGGTCGAGGGTTCAAGCCCCGACCGGACCAACACTCACGTTCTCAAAATAGCTGAGGAGAATGTGCTACCTTTCTATAAAATCAAGAAATGGATAGACATTCTAGTCTTCTCGGATAAGGACGAATAAACCGTAGGTCCCGTCTCCTGCATCTATTAATTAGTTAATTTGGTTAGACAGGGGAAGTTAAAGAACCCACTCACGAGGTTACTGTGATGTGGTCTGGTCTGTTTGGGGGGAGGGGGCATCTGTTAGACGAATAAACCGTAGGTCCCCCTCCTGCATCTATTAATTAGTTAATTTGGTTAGGCAGGGGACGTTAAAGAACCTACTCGCGAGATTACTGTGATGTAGTCTGGTTTTTTGGGGGGAGGGGGCATCTGTTAATTTATTTATTTTTTATATCTGTTTATTTATTTATTTTTGTTAGATTCGCCTTTCAAGTATTGATTGTAAATTGCTTAGCAGTCTGGTAAAGTCCCCCGCACAGTGTTATAAAGCGCCATGAGCTCGGGATATGAGGGCTATATAAATAAAAATAAAAAAATAAAAATAATAATAATAATAATAATAATAATTATTATTATTATTATTATTATTATTATTATTATTATTATTAAGAATAGGGACGACTTAAGAAATAAATGATGCACGACCGGGTGACATGGTGAGATTAAACTCGCCCTAGTCTCACTCGCTTGCGGGCTATTCAAATGTTTATTATGTGCTTATCGCTCGCTTGCTAGTTGGTCCGAGATGGGAAACAGAGTCTGTTTGAAGTCTACTTTAAAGAGACCGTTTGTATATACTGAAGAAACAAAAAAAATTATTATCTGCCCGCTTCAAGCCTCGTAACGCAAAATTCGAATCACAAAAAGCGAATCATTAATTTTCTATCCGTGAGTTGTAAGTCATCGGTAGACTAGAACCTTTGACTCGTTTATATTATAAGAACTAATTAGCCAAAATTTTCCATCATTCTTAATGAATATATTTCCAATATCACGAACAGAATACTGGTAAAACTCGTGATAGCAAACGCTGCAGTCTCATTCTTCGTTACCATTTAGCTGTGCGGGTCATGCGAAGGATTACAAAGTGACTTCTGCTGTCCTTACACCTCTCCCGTTTACCTAAAATCTTACGATTTTAAAAAGATACATTATTATCGTACCTGCAATTCCTCGATAAGGAAACAGGAAGTTTATGTAAATGCGAAAGCTACTAGCGCGAACCGTATGCATGCAGATCAAAATGAAAGCGGAATATTTATCATCGCTACCAGTTTTTCAATCTTAAGAGAAATGTTGGAAGTTTCTCACATGGGCTGTATCTTCGAGCGAGATGTTTGATGTTAAAGTACCCCACAACGACATTGAATGAGCTCATATAGAATTAGGTTAAGTTTTGGGCGAAATAGAATCTGACTTCCTCAAGGAAACTGAAAAGAAAGCTGGCTTAAAACATACCTAGCTGATCGAAAATTGTTTCTTTGTTAACCCCTGAAATTCGCATGAATAAGATCTTACAACGTTCATAATCGAAGAAACACCATAGCATTTTAAACTTTACTTTCTTAGTAAGTTGAAATTATTCTCGTGGTATCAATCATCATGCATTTGGAAGATGGGAAGAGAAATAATAAACCAGTAACGAACAGACACTAACCTCTGTCTGGTACAAAGACAACAAGAACTTAATTTACATCCTACTGATCATAACCAATTCGAAAACAGCGTTTGGTTGCCCATCTCATCAAAGGTGTATCAACTATGTTTAGGTGCGCTGTTCCCAGGCGCTGGGCCTGAGGACGAGGAAGCTGGTCTTCGTGAAGAGCTCGGGCCCATATCCCAAACATCGGCTTGTTATCAGGCATAGGGACGAGGGGAAAATGACCTCCCGAAATTATTTTCCCTCGAGAGATCTTGTTTATTTTTCATCTCTTCCCTTTGATCAATTTCCCATTTCCCTTTGATAAATTCCTCTCTCCTTTTTCGTGTTCGCAAGTCGTTTCTTAACTCTGTTCTCTATGCACTCGTCAAAAAAGCAAAAAAAAAAAAAAAAAAGAGAAATGAAAAACCGAATTAAAAAAAGTAAACGTCAAATATGGTATTATGTCCTCGGCGGTCTCTGGTCCGAACAATTTGCGTTTTATTTCAGATTTCTTCGAGGAAATAACATGAAAGTTGGGGCCTGTTTACATGGAGTGCGGAAACCGCATGAGACCTAAACACATACATGGTAGTAGATTATACCAAGATAATTTTATCTTGATATCAAAGACTAAACAGTGAGTAGCCCACCGGCGAAGATGTGCCTTACCCCATCACTGAGTTGGTTTCAAGCGATTGATCGAGGAGTTCGAAGAAGTAGGCTTTTCAAGGATTAAAAATGATATGAAGAAAGCATAATAAAGAGGTCAAACGTGAGCAAGCTTCTTTCAGTATATATCATTTGGATGTTTGACCGAGGAAATGTTCATGGTCAAACAGCATTGCGGTTTTGTCTTTTTTTTTTTTCCCCAATTGAGTCGCCACTTGGTTGCTGTAATCCATCATAGACTACAACCGTGAGCACCTGGTATTTTTTATATATACAGAGAAAATATACTTAATTCACCTAATCAAAATATGGCGTCCAATTTGAATTACCATTGTTTTTGACTTACTAGCCTCGTATTCATGTGGAAAACACAAAAGGATTATCACATGTGTGAGAGGCTAGTAAGTCCAGAACAATGGCAATTCAAATTGGACGCCATATTTCGATTCGGTGTATGAGGTTAAATTATGGTTCTCTTGCTCTAGACTCCATAGCTGGATGAACAAACAATGTCGTCTTTCTCATAGGTAGCCTATTGGCAGCCGTTGTTTTGTCTCGTATTTCCCCCATGACGAGCTTTGCTCAAGAAAAAAATTTTCAGCAGGCATCGTAAACTGATGCCGAGGTTTGGGGAAGAAGGTGTTGGGTGGATGTCATCACATTAATTACACCACAATGTAATTACACAGATTAGCGCCTACGAATCCACGAGAGATACGCGATTGCGTGCGAATTAACGCGGGGTCATCTGTTGGCAATGAAAATCAAAATCATGAAATGAAATGAAGTTTGCTGTGCGCGTAATGGCCATAAAATACTGCGTTTTCTCAGTTTCTGCCTGTTTCCTTATAACGACATTTCTAATCACGTAGTCTTTCTAAGATCCTTCCTTTTCACAGAAGAGGCAATACCTGCGAGGCGCCGTATTCGAAAAAGCCTCTCTTTCGATTATTTAGGTATGATTCTTTCGCTTGGTTTGCCATAAAACAGTAACAAAAGATATCGCAATTTTCATGTGCCATACGACCTGAATAACAACCGTATCGAATTTCCAGTATTCCGTCACTTGGTGGATCGATCAGTGTTCACGCTTTGCGATCGTAGTACTCGATGTTATTGTTTTTGTACAAAACCTGTGGCGATCGCACGACTTGGCCTCGTATCCTGGTTAAATTCTTACCAATATTATAATATTAAACCTCGACGAGATCGAAATGTCGAAAAGCATCATGTTTTCGATTTCGAAACCATTCGAAATGAAGTCATAGAGGCAGTCCGATTTTCGACGTGCGGCTTTCGACCGGCTAACTTAACCACGCAGAGTCTTTGCAGGATTACAAGTGCCACACTTGACCCTTGCAAGCATTGGTATCTACTTTTGAAAGAGGTATGTGACGTCCCTTTACGTAAATATTTCATACGCGATGTATTTAAGATATTTCCCGACGAAATCCAAAGTGTGGCGGCGCGGGAACTTCAGCCGGCCAAATCATCGTTCGGAGTAGTGCGGTTAGCCAGGATTCCCGACCTCGTTCACGTTGTGTTCTCGTTCGGTCTAATAGCTGGTCTATCTTCTTCGTAAGAAAACAATCCCCAACGAACTTATTAAATCTGCGGGATTTATGGCATCGTAAATCTGGTGAACTCCGCCACACTAGACTTTGAGCCCGAAGGCGCGAAAAATTTATCTTTTGGCGCCAAACTCAGTCACGACTCCGAAGAGCTCGCTTCCTAACCTACCGAAAGATCAGCTAGAGTAAATTCCCTTGGAGTGGAACTGAAGAAGCTTCGAACACGGATTTCTCATCTCGAATCGAGCATGGAGTCAAGTTTACAGACCCCTTTTTTCCACCTCAATGTTCGTACCTTGTCGTGGTGAGGTGGCTTGAGTGCCTCAATGACCAATTGCAATACAATTCCTATAAAGAATTCAGCTTCAGTTGGTGGGCTGTATTTTCTGCAAGGTAGAGGCCAGACTAACACGGACTTTGTCATTGTAGTTATTGTTATGATTATTATAATTATCATTATTATTAATGATTTTGTTATTGTTATCATTATCATTATCTTTATGATTGTGATTGAATCATTTTCAAAATGAAATAGGCTGCTCAATGAGGATGGCATGCTGAGGCAAGTAAATTTTCATTTAATTCCTCCCCCCTTCCCCCAAGTAGAAATTCAAGTGTTTCTGATAGTTTTTCTCTTCAATAGATTGTTAGGATGCAGAAGATTTTCAAAGACACTTTGTACAGAGGGCTAATGTCTTAAATAGTTGTTTTCTGATTGAAAACCACCTGCCTGGTTCTGTTTCTCTCGGGTAGTTAGTGCATGGGCTGTTGTTATCTGATGGCAGAACTAACAGGTGGATCTGTTTCTCTTGGGTAGTCAGTCCATTATGGGCTGTTGTTATCTGATGGCAGAACCACCAATCTGTTCTGTTTCTCTTGGGTAGTCAGTCTATGGACTGTTGTTATCTGATGGCAGAACCAGTCCCTATTTTTTTCAGCTCTATGCTGTCAGTCTTTTATGGACAGTTCTTTTTATCTGATGGCAGTTTTAGCTTGCTCCTTTTGTTTTGAAAAATGCGTTGCTTATGCTGTTTGTCACGTATCATCTGTTATTAGTCATAGGGTGACTTTGGTCAATCAGTGCTATCATTGTCCTTAGTATTATTATTATTAATTCAGCTGCTACTCTTCTCTCTTTGACACAGGGCCCACTACAGACAGCACTAGCCTAGTGAAGTCCCAAAAGCTTTCACAATGAGCCAACTCAAGAATTGCAGTCCTGAACAGTTTTTGGGGTTTTTCTGTCTTTTCTTAATTCTTTTTTGCCCCAGTTTCAATCACTTGGATACTCATTCAGCTAGACTAACAATAACACTGTTTTGTTCGTAGATAAACATTGAATGGGTACACTCTGATGAAGAACACCAAACGTTGTACAGATCTCGGTCATTCGATCAACAGCGTTTTCTAAGTCGTTCAGTTTTGTTATTCTGGGTCTCCCATTGTTGACTGAAGCTAGCAATTTGACCGAGAACTGCTTGAGTATTTTCTAAGAATCTCTCTAGCTATCTCTATGTCGCCTCTTCCTCGACGGTATAAAGGCAGATCGTAGCTTTTCTAGATAGTCTTCAAATTCAAAGCTTTAAAATTAGCGCCAAAACGGAGTCCGCGAAACCCTTACCCAACACCGCTTTGTGTAGCATCAATTTGCATTTTAATTAGAAGCGCGTTTTAATTAGCACGAAAAATTCAAATGAATATAATTTGCATACTAATTAGAACGCTTTTTTTTGCAATTGCCATGTATTTTTTGCAATTGCCATGTATTTTCGGATTGAGAATAGGATAATTTTTCATTCTTATGAGCAGTTTTTTTTTAACTTGGCATGAAAAGAACATTATTAGAATAGTTTTTTTTTTTAAATAGAATGTAATAAGAACATTAGAACATCTAAAACACATTTCAATTAGAATAATTTTTTTCTGTACTTGTAACGCATTTTCCGTGCAATTAGAATGCAACTGAACAGTTTAGAAAATAAATGCGAAAAAGAGCATAAATATTTCACTAAGTTAGCATCTAATATGTAAACTGATGACAAAAATCTTCAGTTTAGAACATATTTATATAATTGGAAAGAAAAATTGCTAAACAGCATTTTTGTCCCCTCTGGCGCCCTATAGGGAAATGCCATTTGCACAGCTGTGTCTATGCCTTGCGAGTGCCATTTTGGAGACAAGTCATCAACTTTTCTGACGATCTGTCGTTTTGATAACTCATTTGAATATTTTTCACATTGTCAGGTGTTTTTTTGGCTTTTTTAACATTTAAACGGGTTACGTTTTTTTCAGTTTATAAAATTCCCATGAAGAAAATAACATCAATTACATTGGACGCTTTCAAGACTGCTGTCAAAACTCATTTTTTTAAATTTAGCTTTCAAATAGTTTTAACAAGTTTTTACTAGGTAACTGTTCCCTTCGAGTGCATAGGTTCGTTGGTTTTAATAGTTTCTTATATTTTTAATTACTTATAACACAATTTTACCTTACGATATTGTGAAGGGCGGCTGAATATATCCACATGGAGGTGTGCGCTATATAAATGTAAATTATTATCATTATTATTATTTATATTTGTTTCCTTCAGCTGGTATAAAGTGAGACAAAACGTACAATTCTATTTTGACGAATGACGAGTGTCTTGAAATATAAAACGCGAACTCAAAATAGCGAGAAGTGTTCCCTTAAGTTTAATACGAAATACGTCTGGAAATAAAAGTGCCTTACAGACAAAACAGCTTCTTTATATTTATTCCTCCTTATATTCCTTCATGCTTTACTGAAACTGAAGTGGTACTCGGCAGGACTCGGCAAGCACGTGTGGAAACAGCGCACGCAATTGCAAGCGATATGCCTGGCGTGAAAATAATGCAAAATTATTCTAGGAAATAAAGAACAACTTGTGAGGTCTAAAGAGTCGAGCTTGACTGATCTTGACCTGGAGATGAAGATAGCCGGATAAGTTATGTTCATTTTGGGCAGAATTTGGTGGAATGATGAGAAGTCGCTTCCTTTCACCTCAAGATATCCTGACTTGTTTTGGACAGGAATTAACATATTGATTTTTCCAGGCGTAAAATTGGACCTGGCAATGTTTGTAAGCAGTTAAAAAGCCCCTTGGTGAATACGTATAATAAATGATCGGCAAGCTTTGTTTCCATATGCTTAATTCTATGAAATGTGTTGGCCGGGCGGTCGTAGAAAGGGGCTGCTTTAAATCTTGCGCACATTCGAACGAACGCTTAATGATCGTTGTTTACCAATGCTACTTCTTGTTAGTCTGTTATCATCTCGATTAGATTCATTCGCTTACCAAAAGAAGGCGCCAAAGATCTTTCAATGAACCTCTCAGAGTTACCAAATTATTTAATTTTCGACGGCAATTGCATCCGTGTGCGGCACCAGCGCACCCTAAATGCGTCCTCTTGGAACGACTTCAGCATTGAAAGAATTCTCCCCGACAACTGAGTTTCCTCTCGGGAATCCATTCGCAATGAACTAGAAATGCAACCTAGACCAAGCCATCAAAGAAAAAATCTTTGTGCTTACCTTTACGACTGATCTTATCCTTCAATGAAGAGGATTTTCACTCCAAAGTATGGTCAGGGCGCGAAGATCATTCGTTCTACGCAGTTGCCTCATTCAAAAGGCGTCCAATGTTTCTCAGCAGACAACAAAGTATTTCAATGAATATTAGAGAATCCCTGGTAGGGTACAACATAAAGGCTTAGAGTGACGAGGGGGAGTGGGGAAGGTTCATTAGAAACCGAACCTCGTGCATCCCCCTTCTCAAATTTTCTAAGATATCCTTTACATAGGTCAAAGCATTAACATTTTATTTTTACAGTTTCAGGACCACCTTTATCGCTCAAAAAATTAAGTTAAGTCTGAATTTACTTATTGATCATATTCCACAAAAAGTAACTCACCAGGAATTAAACTCTTGATAGATGCTCATTGAATTTCAATCATAGTTTCAAAAGGGTGGTATTTGCCCTAGCATGTGTACAGTCTAGGGTTTCTGTACGACAGCGGGCTGTAATTTTTCATAGGAAGTGTTATGCTCCAGTCAATTGAAACCCCGGCTCCCCGACCCCCGCGACATAGCGGGGGAGTAACGGGGGTATGGCCGTGGAAAAACGCTATTGTAACAACGCGTTTTCCCGATTTGCCGGGAATTTGGAGCGGGGCTTGTAACGCCAGGCCCGACAGAGAGGGAATGGGCCGAAATAACAAAAATCACGCTTCTATATGGAGGAACCCAGTTTTGTTTGAAGTTAATGTAGGAATGTGCCGCATTTGATTTATTTTTCTTGCTAAATATTCAGAGTGTCAGATTTGTAAAATCGAGTAGCTAGTTTTAACCATTTATCATTCATCAATCTGGTAATCGAGCAGAACTTACTATGAACCTTTAGTGAACCGAAATGCAACATGTTTAATTGTGCCAGACGTAAGAAAGCCAAGTACAAGCATTCATGTTGCAGACCGCACCTTCGTTTGACAGTAATACTCACTTGTCACTATGGGCATGAGCAGTTTAAATTCTAGGTTTCTCCAGCAATGGACCCACATACTTAAATATTAAATTTATGTGATGGTCATTTCCTTATGCATATAAGAGATTGGTCAACTATTATGGAAATCCAGAGTCTCCAAAATATTGTACATACCGGGGCCATGAGGGCAGGGATTGTACCAACATACTTTCCCGATGGGCGGGGTGACACTATCAAACTGTTACATTCCCCGCTATGTCCTGGGGGTCGGGGGGCCGTGGTTTCAATTGACTGGAGCATTATGACTGACTTGATTCAGGGGGTTAGTCCTTATGTAAATTATAAACAATTATTGGATGAGGTTTTTGTGATATCCGGAATAATCAAGGTCGAGGAAAGTGTTATCAGCCGAAGCCGAAGGCTGAGGCTGATAACACTAACCGAGTCCTTTATAATTCCGAATATCACAAAAACCTCATCCAATAGTTGTTTTATTATGCGTTGTTGTAAGGATGAAGCGAATCGAGAAGCCATTCTTACTTCGCTGTCCGTGAACTTGACATTGCTCCACCGGAAATCATGCATTGCTCGCGCAACCTACAGATTATTCACTAATCTGTAGATACAGATTAGTGAATAATCTGTAGATTGCACCGTTCCCCAGAATTAACTGTGGGCGTTTAGCCAATGAGAAGACAGATGGTGACTACAATGTATCTTAATCTTACTAACCAAACTACAACTCATAAGTACTGCATTTATTTTCCATTTTTAACCTCAGAATCAATATAAAGTAATACATGGGCATAATTAAACGTATTTGTGCAAGATCTTCGCAGTAAAGAGCACTATTTAAGCAATAGTGTAAATCTGAACTTAAAAATTGAGGCCTGTACGGGATTCGAACCACTGACCTCTGCGATAATGGTGCAGCGCTTTGCCAATTGAGCTAACAAGCCAACTGAGAGCAGGTCGTCAAATTAATTCGACATAAACCCGTGAGATGATAAATCAAACACAATGAATATATGAAATTCATAAATCTGAACTGCGGTTACAGAAACGTATTTGTGCACGATCTTCGCAGTAAAGAGCACTATTTAAACAATAGTGAAAATCAGACCTGAAAAAATTCAGGCCTGTACGGGATTCGAACCACTGACCTCTACAATACTAGTGCAGCGCTCTACTAATTGAGCTAACAGGCCAACTGGGAGCACGTCATCAAATTAATTCGACATAAACCCGTGAGATGATAAATCAAACACAGGGCATATTATTCGTCTTAACGATATTTTGCCCACTCGATACTATTAAATTTTACAACAATTTTCCTATTTATTTAGCACAAGTTCTTTCTTATGTTATATCTGATAAAATGAATAAAAGGACATAACAATATGGGCTAGCCATGCGAGATTTACATTTTTTTTTCTCATTTCATTTATTTGTTTAAGCAGGTTGATTAATTGGCAGCTGTAATAGCTGATGTGGACCTGCTGTCCTAACCCACCCATCCCACCCCATGGGAGGACATCCATCACACAGTGATCTCGTGTGTGGGAAATTAACGTCACCTGCCCCAACCCTGCAGGAGACGGGACCTCCATTTATTCGTCCCTATCCGAGAAGACTAGAATATCTAACCATTTCTTGATGTTATAGAAAGGTAGCAAATTCTTCTCAATTATTTTAAGACCTTGAGTGTTGGTCCGGCCGGGGCTCGAACCCTCGACCTCCCGCACTACAGTCCAGCGCTCTATCCATTGAGCTAACCGGGAGGCGGTTGGTTAGTCCATAATGGTTGTTTTATAGTGAAGGTGTGATCTTCACTATATTAAAAATAATCACATCTGCTTCTCTCATTTTACTAGATAAAAATAAAAGATTTTTGGTATATTTGGCTCACTTCAAAAAATGAGGAAAGTTCCCACTCACAAGTAACAAATGTGATTGCCTGTTGAAGTGACAGGAAGTTCTAAGACGGACCAGAATCTTGTTTCACGGGCATGTCTCGAGTAATTCACTTCTCTAATACTCCTTAAACAACAATAAGCTTCACTTCTTAAAAGTTTTTCTCCGATGCAGAACTTGGGGTACTGTTACCCTTGAAGGAAAATGTCATCCCCGGAAGCCGGGCAATGTGATCTGGAAAAAAAAAAAAAAAAACATATATAAACTATTACATGCTGAAAACAGGATCTTAAGAAAGATGTTTTTCGCATGGTGACAGGTGTGGCACAAAGAAAAACGGAAATTATATTAATAATGACTGCCAGGTGACTTTTACAACTTTTCAAAATAAGCAAAGAGCATTCACAGGCTGCTTAAAGTTGCAAAAAAAAAATCGTTCAGATTATGAGCCCTTCCCCATCAAGGAATTTAATCAGATGGCACACTGACAGTATCTATTAAGCAACCAGTGACAGAGAAAATGGTCATAAGATATTTCAAAATTGAATTTGGAGGCCCCTCACTATATCAATTTCCCTGTGGCACTCTAGTAGTGTGATGCAGAAGCAAAATTATAGAGTGATAGTAAGACGTTTGGAGCGGAGGTGACCTCAAAAGGGCATCTTACAAAATGCTGTAACAGGCATGAAACCTGCATGATGAAATAGTAGCCCTTCACAGAGGAAGGCCCAACCTTTCCGAGTGCTAAATCAAGTTTAACAATGTGTGACTGTAGATTGGACATGTACGAGTTGCATATGAGTCTGACAATACACTCCAGGTGACCTTTCTGGAATCATGGCAAAATTTGACAAACACTATGTGCCTCCTGCAAATACACATAGGCACAAATGAAAAGAAATTTGGTCTCGCTTAAGCCTCGAGGTATACTTGTTTGGTTCTAGTAAAAAAAAAATACTAGTTAAAAAACGAATCACTGCTGTCCTAGTGAATCTCAGTTTTCACCATAAAGGGAGCAAAGCATTCCTGAATAATTCTTGGATTCCACTTCAATTAGTTTACCCCATCACTCCAATAAGTTATTTCTTCTAACAATTTCTGTACATCTTTAAGCAGTTAAATGGAGATAGGAAAAAATATAAACAGATGGATTTTGTTTGATCTAACATCACTACGCCATCCCGTCTTCCACCAACTGTTTCATAACTGATTATTTTTTTCAGTTTCTTGTGCTTCTTTTGGCATCGAAAAGGAAGAAAGACCAAAAGTACAGGAGAGCAATAAAGACTGAATAATCTGATAATTTTGCAGCTGATTAACACTAACAGATACTGATACTTAAAACAATTTGTATTAATTGAGATTGCATCTCTTGGTGACCTTGGTCATGCTATCAAAGAAAAACGACAATTCCAATAACAATTGGAAACAAACATCGCTCCGACGAAGGGCTAACGCTCGAAATGTCAGTTTTTGTAATCATTACGGTGGCCAATTTACCATTTCAACTTTGTTGATATATCCAAATTATTTCGTTACTCCCACCGACGCAGCCCCAAACAGTTTCTTTCGAAACTATCATTCAAAAACCAAAAAGCTTTGTCTTACATTGGACTCTGTACGAGGGTTAATCTTAATTTCTATTCTGTCACATTGAAAGGATCAGTTCTAGGCACGTCCACCACAAGAAAATAACCCTAGCACTCCAGGAAGTTATTTCTACTTGCAATATCTGTATTGTTTAAAAAAAAAAAAAAACATGGTCAAAATATCTGTACTCGTTGGATGACCTATCTGTCGTGTTGTACACTAATTGCCGTCGTTGTGTTAGAGTTCTGATAGTTGTTTCTTTGAGTGATGTTGGGTTGAAGAATGACTCGTCTAATAGTCTGCGTATAAGATGGAAGAATGCTGGAGCTAATTGAATTGTAATACACTTACAAGTTGACCCAAATCAGCTTGTTAATAAACAGGTTCGCATAACAAAATTTGACAAATACTCCTGTAGTGCATCCTGCAAATAAGCATAGGTACAAATTAAAAAGAGTTTGTCTCTCAACTGATTTAAAACTGATTACTCCTTCCAGTTTCTTGTGCTTCTTTAAGTACCAAAGAGGAAGAAAAACCAAAAGCATAGAAGATACTTATCCTGTTGATGAACACTTACCAATACTGATACTTGAAACAACTTGTACCAATTGTGCTTGCATCTTGATAACGCTAACAAAGAAAAACGACAATCAATAAAATAACTGAAAACAAACATACCCCTATCTCGAGACAATTCATTTAAAACAAGTATTCAGACTTCAAAAAATAGTTTTCTCCCAAGTATTAAACTATTTATTTATCATAAACCGCTTTGTCTAACACGTGGCTTGACGATAATTCTTTGTGAAAGGTCAACTTAATCACATCAATGAAAGTTTTATCAAAAGTATTCCTTAATCATGGGATCAAATGTAGATCACAATGACTACACAAAAATCCCTTGTTTTAATCGACAATAATTATTTTTGACGTTGCTTCACACCACGCAAAAGGGATTAACCCCATGAGAAAACAAAGAAAAACTAAAACGAAGACAAAATCAAAACAAATAAAAAAACAACACAAAAAAAGTAATTTTTTTCATGCTGTTCTTCAGTGGTATTGTGAAATAACACAACGGTTTCCATGGATCGGCAAAAGTTTGAAAACTTAATCTTAGTTTTTACAGTAGCTAAAGACCTCCCTGGAGACATAAATTTTCATCAAAACAAAAACAGAATGGATATGAGCTAACCTCACACAACTTAAGCGATCCCTTTCCACTTTGACTCTCATTCTAGAAACTTCAAGAACCATAAACACCTAGAGAGTTAATAAGAAATGTTTATTCTGTTATAATCAATACATCATAGTACAAGCCCTCTTTCGCATCATTTGTTTAACCTTATCAAGTTTAGGACATATTCCGGAAATATTTCTGGTGTTCGTGGGATTTCTGAGCTTCACAGCCACAGTATCAAGCACTTTTGAACATGGTTACGACCTGACCGAAACAACCTGTCTATCAATAACTACCTCTTCATAACCAAAGAAATCAGTTGCTTACCTCTTTACCAGTAAATTTGTGACATAATCTGTGGGTTCCCTGCTATAATCCTCATCCATGTTACTCTCCTATATCCCTTTAACAATCCCTGAAAGCTGTTGGTTGCGAGAGCTGTTGATTGTGCATCAAGAAGCTCATAGAATTCACAGAATTCTAGAAGGAAAAACAATTATTTTTATCTAAACCAGACCTCCAGAGGATTTATATTTTTGTAACTACTAGAGGAAAACAAATCAAATTATGCTTAGATATTAAGGAACATTTCAACTACTTCTTCACTTTGCTGCACATCTTTGCGATTGCAAACTGATAGAGTGGTGTTGAAGAATGGAAGCTAAAGACCTTCATGGCAGACACCTTACTTTACGAGAACTCTTACCTCCCAAATATGTATGGGTCTTCCAATTGCCCCTGGACACTGGTACCACCATCTGGCTTTCTCCAGCTCCCTTCCTCTCTTTGCTAATTCTGCTGTTATTTCAATTTTCCAACGTAACAGCTCTCTATCTCTTCTCTTCCTGCTACTCAATTTCAAGCGCGTGAATCAGTCAGGCAACTTCAATGACTTTCTGTCATAGTGTTTGCTCATCTCAGAACTAGTCTATCTTGGCTATAATCTCATAAAGATTTCTTCTTGCATTTGTGTCAGGTTTGGCAGATCTTTGATATTCTGTAGCCTTGGGCAAATTGGAGCTCAATCCTGAACCAAAGATAGAAGAGGCCCACCTCGTGGTACTTGAGGTTCTCTTGTACTACGTGCAAAGTCTTTTATCAAGAAATTAGGACTTAATATGTTGTAGTCACTGTCTGAGCTAGCAGAAGCTCCAAAATAACTGGATGACGGTCCAAGTAAATTTCCAGAATTAACATTGAAGGAATGATTCTAGGGGTCTTTTTTCCCTACGTTTCATAACGATACTAATGTTCCGCTGAACATTTTAAGTCATTCAAATCGAACAAGCCAACTAATTAGTTACTAATTATCACACAGTTTATCTTAAATATTAAAATAATGAAAGTATGATAAATAACAAAAACATATTCATGTTACAGCAGCTGAAAACAACTTTGTTTCTTTCCCACCAAAATGGTTTGATCTTTCTTCCCTCATAACTATCCAGATAAATACCTGAACAAATAATGATAGTTCTTCAAGTATTCAAAGTTTACCACAATTATACCGACACAACTATCAGTCTCCTTTGATTTTTATAGGAGGGCTGTCCAGTTGTTTGGTAGTAGATGGTTATTAAAAATAGCGGTCAGTTAGTTTATTGTGGATGCTGCTTTGTCAGACCACATGGAAACAGGAAACTAACCACAAACCGAAAAGTTGGCAAGAACCCTCGCACAAATTCTGACCCTGAAATCAATTCACGCATTTAAACCTGTTGCCTGTGGATTATTCATTAAACTCCACTCAAACTGGGAAATGGCTCCGGTGTAAATTGCTATTCAGAATTCCATAGAACTTATGACTGTCACTTAAAACAAATATAACCAACGAATATAACAAGTAAATACACTTGATCTTAATTATCCTTTGAATATGCTTTTCCTACTTAGGCTCTCTTCTTTCCTGAGTGAACTTATTCTTTGCAGGACTAAAATGTATAACTAACAAAGTAAAGTGAAGACCTTTGGTACAAGCCAGCCAAGTGAGTTTCACAACGGTACACAATTAATCAAACCATTGCTTTATAGTGAAGGCGTGATCTCCACGTCATGAAAGTTATCACCTCTGCCTATATCATATTAATATTATTGATAACAATTAAAATGATACACTTTGCCAGTGGGAGAGATTCCCACGCCAAAGCAATGGATGTGATCAACTGTTAATGTAAAAGAAACTCTTTCAGGTATGACTTGAGTACTTTACGCTGTTAAGGTACCACTACTTGAACAACGTTAGGCTTCACCATTTTAAACTATATAGCTACAGACCTTGGAGTGCAATTAACATGGGGGAAAAAGTGCCCGCAGGCAAGATGGGCAATGTAATCTGAAAAAAAATTATACATACATAATGTTCAGACATAAATTACTTGTCTATGCATGAGTTATATCTTTTAAGAATGACAGTGAAGACGGTCATTAAAGATTTTACAATGGTTAAGCTTTGACTGCAATTTGAATCTGAAGTGGATTGGCATGATTTCAGAGACCAGTGACCATAGGAAATTGTAAGCTGAGGTAACAACAAAATGAAATGTTCCAGTTTGGCCATTCAATAATGATGAGGAATTGCTAGAGCAAGCTGAATTGTAATAAACTTACATGTTCTGCAGAATCAGCCTGACAATACACAGCAAGTGACCCTTGTGGGAGCATGGCAATAAATGTAAACCGCAAGACGTGTCCTGCAAATAAACATTGAAAATTTGCTCCATCACAAATCATAGAAACAAAGCTGGACATCCTACTTCAAGGATGACTCAGCCCCAAAGAAACTTTGCTTTTACAGACATTCTAAGTC
This sequence comes from Stylophora pistillata, assembly GCF_964205215.1. Classification (NCBI taxonomy): domain Eukaryota; kingdom Metazoa; phylum Cnidaria; class Anthozoa; order Scleractinia; family Pocilloporidae; genus Stylophora; species Stylophora pistillata. The sequence continues at coordinate 11,665,004 of NC_142526.1, forward strand.
ATGCATTTCTGGAGAAGCTTAGGGAAATAACACCTGTAGTAATAGGGTGGCTGGTGGCAAAGTGCACATAAGTTTTGCACCTTCAAGGCAAAGGAATTAAGTTCTACCAATGATTCCAAACTGTCTGTTCAACAATTGTATTAATTCCAATAGCTGTATCAAGTTTTCCTTTCATATGTTTTGAAAAGTTAAGTTGTAAGATTTTTCAATTTCTCCCCAGCTTTGCTTGCTGGTGTATTTTCATTGAGAGAAAATAAAAGCCATAAATAACCCTAGCACACGATTGCTCAGACTTTTTTTTGGGTCATTTTTCAGTTTCAATTCTCTCAATGCTCTCCATGGTGATAGTAACAGCGGAACAGTTTTACTTTCTTGGACATAACTATGATTTTTGGCTCTTCTCTGAGCTCAATTTAACCCACGATTGCCCACTAGCTCAGACTGAAATGAGTCTGAGTCAGGCTCAAAACATATTTATGCCTGCAAACACTTACTCCATAGTTTGATTCTCAAAACTACTTTTTCAAAAATTTGAAGCAGACAATGCAGAGAATTTATTTCTAGATTCTAGGGGTGAAACGGTTTGACCCTCCAACCAAGGTGGGTTATTAGGTTACAGTAGAACCACATCTACTTAAACAACTGGGTTGGAAGGGTAGCTGGTGGGGGGTTGGGGGGAGGGAAGAGCAGACAGATATCAAGGGCTTCAGAAATTAGGCTATGTAATAGAACATGAATGGAAAATTGGAAGAAAGTGTCCGTTTAGGAATCAAGGTTCTACTTCACTAAGTAGCAAATACAAAATTACCACTTGGCAGATGCAGCACTCATCATGGCCACTCTGAACTCTGACCTTGCATGGTCCACTGGAAAAACAGGAACCAAATATAGTCAGTGGTAATGTATACAATGTGAATTCTTGAACACTAGCACCTATTTACCAATAAATTATTACAAGATGAAAATAACTTTGCCACTCAGTCTAAGTGAGTCAACTATAAGTACATTCCCATAAAAGATAAAAGATAGTTTGCCAACAATAATCTGACTTTGAATCCTAGTTTGAAAGAGGCAATGTAAGTGAAAGTGCCAGGCCTTAGAATATCAGAAAAAGGCTTGGCTTAGGCTTAATCTATAGCTCATCAAAATAGCTTTGCCGCTCAAAGTCTACGTGGGTCAACTATATGTACATTCCCATAAAAGATAGTTTCCTAACAATGATTTAACTGACTTTGAATCCTGGTTGGAAAGACGCAATATAAGTGAAAGTGTCAGGCCCTGGAATATCAGACAATGGCTTGGCAAAGGCTCAACCTATAGCTCATCCAAATGTGGACAAGTGTGTCAACCAGTATGCCACTACATTTCCCACCAACTTATTAATATCTGATAATTCTCTCCAGTAATTCGGTAAAATTCAATAATAGCTCCCCAAAAACCCTGTCGGCTGACTGTTGGCCAACAGTCGACCAACAAACGTCCGACAGTCGACCAACAAACAGCCAACAGAGGACCAACAGTCGACTAACAGGCGACCAACAGTTGGCCAACTGTCTACCGACAGTTTCAGCAGTTCTCAGGTAAAAGTGTGAGCCGACAGCTAGCCGTGTGTCGGCCTACTGTCAGCTACCTGTTAGTTATTTGTCGCTAACTTTACATCAAGTTGTGGGTTCACCCAACATCGTTCCTGACGAAACTCTTTTTGTTGTCCGCCATGTTTAATTTTTTTTTTCCAGTCCCAATCCCCCAACTTTTTTATTTAGTCCCAATCCTCCAATTTTATGAAAATCCCAGTCAAAGAGCTTCCTTTAGGAAGTTTTTCATATTTATTTGTTGTCCCTAATGTTGTTTATTTCTTTATTTTTTGTATTTCGACATGATCATTAGTTGGTCATTGCTTTTGCAAATGTGGTGGCTCCCAAAGGAGCCGTTTTGTTTGTTCGCCAAGCTCTACTCGTAGAACCTTGGGTCAAATTTCAAGGGCAGCAATTTGCCCTATCTCCGCAGGTCAGCGAGCACTGGAAAGTGTTTTCGGAGGCGGCATCTACAGGCAGTTTCCAGCTCCTTTACAGAGTTTCCTTGCTGGTCCCTGACCACCAAATCATGCTCTCGGCTGTCCACGATCTTTAACTCTGCTATGGCTACAAAGTCTCAGACGGTGCTTCTCGGGCAATTCACCATTCTGAAGGCATTCGCCATGCTGCTGTGGTGCTGCCAAAGTGTGCTGATCACCTTGTTATACTGCTCGTGGATCCCGTCCAGACTGTGTGTCGCGACCCTGGTGGTAGCTTTTCGGGTGTCCGGATCACTGTCTGCTGCTCGTTGACTGGCCACAGACCACCGACTCAGTTCATCCCACAGATGGATCGAAATTGCAGCAAGCAAAGAGAAAAGAGTTGTGATTGGTTAGTTATTTTCCAATAGGTGTTTGATAATTGATTTTTCTAGAAATGGATTAACCAATTAACTCGATTAACATATGAGAGACCAATTTACCATTTCAATGACTAGTTTCTGATTGGGTATCTCTGATCCGACATAAGTTATAAATATGACAACAAACCACGTTCAATTTCATTACTACGTGCTTTCAATCATGAGGCATTTTGAGAAACTTACCTTGGTTCAGAGTTTCCATGCAATTTTCACTTTCCTTGTCTATCATAGCTTAATCACGTCTAAGTTCAAATGCCAGTGCGGAAGAATGTCCAGTAAGAAGCTGTAGAAAGAGGCGATCGATTAAGGCAGGATCGTTCTTTGAAGATCCGAATATTCCACTAGGGCAATGGCTTTACGTTATATCTACCTTTGGTCAATTGAAGAAGAGTCAAACAAGCAGATTTCCATTCTGACTGGATTATCACTGCAAACAGTCTGCGTAACATTGCAGAAGCTAAGATATCTGCTCCTTAAAGATCCTGAATAGCAATGTCAGATTAGGTGGCCGAGGGCCGGAAGACAGTAGAGATCGACAAGTTCACGTTTGGTCACAACACAGAAAAGTTTTAATGTGTTACTATTAATCCAAGAAACATTGACTCATATAAACAGACTGAACCCTACAGATTGAAGATCAGATCATTACCAATCAACACTTCGCAGATCAAGTTACTTGGAGTTGAAATAGATGACAAGCTCAATTTCACCAGCCATATCAGTAACATTTGCATAAAAGCCAGTCAGAAAGCTGGTGTCTTATTGAGACTACGAAATTTGATAACATGCAAAGCAAAACTGATAATCTACAAATCATCCATACTGCCTAACTTAACATACTGCCATCTGGTATGGCATGATTGTAGATCTTCTGACAGCAGAAAAATAGAGAAGATTCAAGAATGCGCCCTTAAGCAGTGTTTAACTCCCACTCAGAATCATGCGAAAACTTTCGGGTTTGCGCACAGCTACCTTCACTAATAAATCGAAGACTACTTGTAGATATCCCAATATTAATGTACAAAGTAAAATATCGCCTCGTAACGAGTATTGTTGACGAACTATTTAAGCAGTAAAGCACTAGTTATTCACTAAGAAACAGTAATTTTGATATTCCGATATTTAACACTATTAACTATGGAAAGCATTCACTTAGATATCAAGGACCTCATATTTGGTCGAAATTAGATAATGAATTGAAAGACTCCTCGAATGTTGAATCTTTCAAAACGAACATTAGAAAAAAAAGATCTAACGTCACTCTTAAACAACAACAATAACTGCTGTAACCTTTGCAATTCTTAGGGAGTACCTTTTATACACCTATTGTTTTTTATCATACAATTCACATATTTATTTTTTTATTTGTAAATAATTAAAAAAAAAAAAGAAATTTTGTATCCCCAATTAGTTGTGAAAACTAAATACGTTGACACATTAATAAAGCTCTTACTTACTTTAACTTACTTACAAGCGCAATACAATCGCGGTCGAGTTTCGAAAGGCTCATGGGTGCTCGGTATGGTGGAAAGAGGCAGTGGTCGGGCGCCAACCCTTCCGTGTTCCTGACCGCACAAGAGAAACCCTAGTGACACGACTCATTCAAGAATTTGTCAAACCCGGGACAGTGATCATTTCCTATAAATTTTCCCCTTATTTCAACCTAAACACCCTCGGCTACATCCACCAAATGGTCAACCACTCAGAAAACTTTGTCAACCCATATACCAGAGCCCATACGAACACCATAGAAGGACTATGGGGACAGGTGAAAAGAAAGCTGAAACAGCATGATAGGCATCTTTAAGGACAAACTTCCCAGCTACCTCGATGAGTTTAACTGGCAGTGACTGTTTCCAGGAGACCACTTTGAAAATATGATGCGGGATGTCGTGGAGCCCTATCTTGTGAACTAAGGATACTTTGGGGCATTCAACAGACAAACGGCTCCTTTAGGAGCCACCAAATAAAATAATAGTTTTTTACCAATGCATTTTTGTATGTTACTTTTTGTTGTACCTAAACTAAATTAAATAGTCTCCCATCTTTCTTTCTTCATGACATCGAAACCTGCAATTTAACTGAGGTAACAATGATGTGAGAATCAGAGTACACATTGAGTAAGCACACATGAGTAACAGAATAAAAAAGCCGGCATTGCACTGTTGTTTACCGGTATTTTATTTAAACCAGGTTATTTGCACGAGTTTAGTATATTAAAAAATAATCTGTCGGTATACTGTCGGTGAACTGTCGGCCGACACTTTACCGACAGTCGGCTGACAGGTTTTTTCGGGAGCTATTATTGAATTTTACCAGTAATTCTTGTGGTTCTTTTGGCATAACAAAGGAAACAAGATCAAAAGTACAGATTGGCAATAAACAAAAACATTATGACCTTTTTTGCACCTGATAAAGTACTTACAGATGTCGATACTTGAAACAAGTTGTACAGATTACAAGGCTAGTAGCTTGATCATGCTATCAAAGAAAAAACATAGCATAACAATATAAAAAAATTTACTTCAGAAGCAAGTTTGCTCACATTTTAAAAAAATGTTTTGTCTGACATTTGGCTTGATGCATTCTTTTTAAAACATAAACTTCTACACCTTGATGTATGCTTTTCAAATACGTTTGACAACAGCTGTCCACAGCAATATTTCTAAACATTGGCATTAAATGAAATCCAGTGTAGGTTATGGGACTACATGTACACAAAAGTCCCTTGTTCTACTTAACAATATTGGAGGAACTCTCGACAGGTAATAGACAAAAATAAACCCATGAAAAAGCACAGGATTAAAGAAAAAACAAAACAGTATGGATATTAGGATTCCTAAAAATAAAACTGTTAGATTCAGAAAATTACAGGTTTACAAATCACATTTACAGAATGAGATTTGTGAAGATTACCCAGTCAAGTTTTCTCATGCTCAACTGGTTTGTTCTTCATGACACATTTACATTTCAGAAATAATTCTGGCATTCATGGTTTTTCTGAGCTTCCCATGGAATTTTTGGTTATTCTATGACTGAAAGAACCAGCAATTTGATGACCAAATGCATAAAAATATATCAATAGCTTATATGTACCTCAACAGGACATGTGCACCACCATCTTCTGAACTGTGGGTCCCTAGCTGAAATCCTCATCCTTGCATCTCTAATACCCTGTGCCAATGCCTGTGGGCTGTAGTGGGTGGCATCCAATGACTCCACAATACAGGTGGTTGTTATCCCAATAGACCTCTCCTGAAGGGAAACAGGAGAAGGAAACAGTAATTTTATAAACAAACCTCCTTCAATTCACCTCCACACCTGAAGTCTATTTTTCAAAAAGCATTGCCTCTGATTGCAAACAACGGCTCCATATTATTAAAATATATATCATCTGGTCATATTTGTTAAATCTAGTGTCAACAAAATGGCCACCATCTTGACTTTTTGGCAAAGTTTTAAATGTACATCATTTTGTAATTTAGTGTTTGATTAACACAGCTTTATCCCTTCTGTGTGATTTTGGTCCTAATCAACCCTACAAATTTTTGGTTGTTTTATTACATAAAAAAAAATTTTGTTTACTAAGTCCTTACCTTTCAAATTAATTTAAACAACCTCCCCAAACACACAATTGTACCTGCTTAATGGGTGACGAGTAAAGCCTTAATTACTACTACCCCAGTTACCCAGTTTGAGGGAAACAAGTTAATGATTTCTTTCTTTCCCACAATAAGAGCATTACTCATCAGTTTTAGGCACCTTGGGTTGTAACACTGCAACAAGTAACCATTGCACTCAAATAAGTTATTTTCCTTTGAAATACCTGTACATTTGTAGGTAGATAGGTTGCATGAGGAAAGAAAAATATTACCAAAAGGATTTTGTTGGATCTAAAACCATATTTCCAAAGCTAAAAGACTGAGTTCTTACCTCCTGATGCAAAGAGGGTGTTTGTAATGCCTCTGGACAAGCCTCCCTTTCTCTCCTTTTCTGCAATCTTTCTTCTTGTCTTTCGTGCTCTTTTCTTTCAAACTTTTTCCTTTCTTCTCTCTCCCACAGCACTCTTTCCACCATTGCACAAGCTTCTTCAACACGCTGTTCCAATTCAAGCAGGGAGTTATCTGTGGACCCCACCAACTGAAAAGTACTATTTCCTGAATTTGGTCGGTAATACAAGGGATCTGGCCTTAAAGCAACTTGGAAATCACCAAAGTACAGTTTGGCTCGGTCTGCATTGTTGTAACTTTCACACAGACATTTGGCTTCAGCATGTCTTGCCAAGAATGCATTGGCCACTCCACTGACGCCAGGTCCTTGATGTGGAACTAAGTCAACCAATGAGGAATCAAGTGAGGAAACTTCTGCAGAACTGTCTGCTTTAGGGGGTCTGCCTCTCGGTCTGGCTCCTAAATACTCCCATTCATTTGACCTACAGCTCACAAAAGAATTAGATTGATTAAGGACTGTGTCTATTTGGTCAATGTTCCTTGCACCTGAGAGATTATGTTGAGGAGTTGATGTGTTTCCACATGGAAGAGAATCTTGATTCACGCCATTTATGTTCTCTACCTGTAAACTAACTATTGAACTTGAATCATTCGGATTCTCAGATGTAATAGTTACAACAGCCCCCTCATCATCACTGTTTAGTGAAGTTTCACTTGAGTGCATGACTGGAAGGGAGACCTCTTCATCACCTTCAATACCAGCAGTCATTCCTGAGGTTTTTTCCATTTCATCAGAATTTCTATTCTCTGTGTCAGAATATGTTACCAACCCATCCTCCAGCTGATCTCTCTCTTGAAGTGAATCAGAGTCCCTTTCTGATAATTCATCACTGTTGTGAGAAGAAAAAAGTTTCTCTGCTAGATCAGAGCGATTGATTCCTTGCAGAAGATCTCTAACATATGTACATGAAAATTCTCCTCGCGATTCCAATTCCTGAAACAATTCAGAACCTTCTCTGATCTTAGCAAGTCTAAAGCTGTCCAGTTTTGGTTGAACAAGGCCTTTCAGTCTATGGAACTCTGATTCTGACAAAGAATTAGAGATTTCCTGAAGTCTTTGACGCCGGAACAAACCTACAATAGAGGAAAACATATGAACACTAAGTATAATAAGTTGATTTATAATCATTGCAATGTTAACAATCCTATGGACATTTATTTTAATTAACTCTTTAGAACAGTATAGTACAATGGCTTGAAAGGAGAAATCAAGAAAAATATCAAATTCAATTGGTATTATTTACAAGTCTGGTTTCTGCCTTTCCAAAACTTCCTTACACTCCTTATATTATAGTTTACCCTTCCTTAACTTGTTGTGTTTCAGTTTGGAGATCGACATATCAGTTTAATTTAAATCATACTATTATTCTGCAAAAGAGGATAATCAGAATCATATCTAAAGTTTCTTTTGATTCATATACCGATGTTCTTTTTAGAGAGCATGGGATCTTAAAATACTCAGACATCTATTTCTACCAAATAGGTAAATTTATGTATCTGTTTAAGAGGCTGACTTCCTGATCATTTTCATGATATGTTTATTCTTGCTGGCCAGATACATTCTTATAGTGCAAGAAATTTCAGCTTTATCTATATACCTCATTGTCGAGCTAATTTTCGAAAATTTTCAATTCGGCTCCAAGGTCCTAAGTTTTTCAACACACTAAGTCGGGAAATTCAATACTCTGAAAGCATCAGCTTATTTAGCAAAAGGCATAAAACTTTCTTTCTTAGTTAAATGAATTCTTTGTTAAGCAACACACCTTTTCTTTTTTTTTCCTTTTCTCTTTTTTTTTCTTTTTTTTTTAACTTAATCCAAATTTTCATTCAGCACCTTTGATTTGTATGCTTTATCCTGTAGTTTAATTAAGGAAGCCTATACTTTTATAAGCCCCGGGCTTCTAATAGGCTTCCTTGCTATTACCTCTTTAGTTCCTTAGATTTTGAAGCTAATTTATTTAGAACAGTTCTTTTTATCTTTGATGTATCATAAATTTTGTATTCAGTTCATTTTTTTTCTGGTAATGGTAAATAAAATGAATGAATGAAATGAATGAAATGGTTTCCCAAGCCCCAATGTCAAAACAAATGATTTTGTAGGAAAGTGAAAGTTCAAATGTTCTCTATCCCTAGCTTGACTTATACAGGGGGACATGATTAATTGTTGATAACTTTGGGTCATATGCCCAATGACTGCAATTCTTGTTATGAATTGATTGCCAAGGTAATGGGTGCTTGACCTGGAAAAACACAACACAAATTGATGCAGATGTAATTTATGTGGTCCAAGAATTCAGACAAGTGAAATACATACAATACTTTAATCAAGAGAAGAAAATAAAAAAATTACAAAAATATCTCTCAAAAGGAGATATCTAGAGGTCAACCCTATATAAAAGATTCCCCAAAATAAAAAAATAAAAAAATTAAAAGGTAAACCAAAACATTATATACAGATAATTAAAAAGTATTTACTATCTTCTCAATCAAAATTCATGTAAATCCTTAATCTGTTACAAAATAAAGTCAATGAACCTGCATGTACAATATCTTTAGGCAAATTATTCCACATATCAACAATCCGTACAAAGAAAGAAAATTTGTAGCGATTTAGAATGGCTACTTTTACATGGAGCTTATAATCGTGATTGGCTCCAGATTGGCTCTAGTTTGACTACATTTAGTAAGATAAAAACTCTCTACGTTTCTCCAAAGTTTGCCAATTCAATAAGCAGCAATGGTCTTCTTAGCTCATTTCTCCAAGCTTTTGCTTTAACGCTGACCTAGATGCCCTACTTTGGACTTTTTTCAAAGATTCAATATCCCTTTTTGGTAGGGGCTCCAGACGGGGGCAGGGTATTTGAGTATTGGTCTTACTAACAACTTAAAGAGGCAAGAAAATGCATACCAATTATTGTTTCCAAGTGATCGCCTAATTATACCCAACACTTTGTTTGCCTTGTTTACTATGTAGGAAACGTGTTAACCCCAAGATAGATCATAGTTTATCGTGACCGCCAGGTCCTTGGCAATGTCAACAGATTTTAGTTGCGCACCAAGGGAATAGCTTGGCTTAGATCTGTCTCTACTGTGCGTTACATATGCATAACTTCACATTTTTCAGGCTACTTATTAGCCCAATCACTTAATTTGTTCAAGTCCAGCTGTAAGGCTGGTACATCCTTGTCAGGCTCGATGATCTTGCGATAGATTTTAGTATCATCAGCGTAGATTTTCATGGTTGATGTGATGTTTGCCGAAATATCATTTATATAATTATAGTGATATTTGCTAGCCAAAACATTTACAACTGACGGATTTCAGATCAATCAGGAGAGCTGGAGAGCACATTCTGTTCAAAGTTGAAAATGAGGGGTCTTCATTTGCAGGTCTTTTTTGGTGGGTCTTTGATTATAGGTCTTCTTTTTCTAGTATTAATTCTCTGGGTCTTTTAAAATAAAACAAGTGCTTGATGGCGTGCTTTATCCCTATATTAAAAAGATTAAAACCTGGGCTGGTTATTTCCGACCAGAAACCATAAAAAGATCATGTTAAATCAAGAAAATTAAGGGGTTTTCATTTTCAGGTCCTTGTTTGTAGGTCTTAGGTCTTGGATTTAGGGGGGTCTTTGTTTCTAGTACAACCAAGTGTAGATTGCAGTTTTAGTTTTTCATACAATGGATTTATAAGATGAAACAACGATTCTTTACCATCCAATCAAAAACCTAACAAAGTAACGACAATTGCAAGGCAATTACAGAGTACTCTTGGATTGCACCATAGTCCAGCGGAAGTGACTTACCCTTCCCTCCTCACTCAAAATGGGGACTGCAAAGTTGAAAAGATCTCATGGCACCTGAACTTCTAGAGATGCAAAGACCTGGGCAAGTTTAGTTTTGGAAAACATTCCTCTTAATTGTTAATTCATATATTGCTTATTGTCTGGTTAAACCCAATCTTATCACACCCAAATGATACTCCATAACATAGGTGCAAGTAATTAAGAAAGGGAAAAGATTCACAAAAATACAACCTTCAAAAATAATTGCTTGATTTCCTTACAGGCAAAAAAAGTGGACGTAGAAAGAGAGCAGGTGACCAAGAGATTCATTAAGATCTGGGAAACTTACTGGTAAACTAGGAGAGTTTGCATTTACTTATGAACATGCTGCAAGAAGCTGCTGCAGTATGTACGATATACTTTTCTTACCTAAGCTGTCCACCAGACATGCCTTATGGTAAAGGTCAGATGATGCCTCCCTAGCTGTACCAGGCCCACTCTGCTCCCTAACATCTTCAGTAAATAGCCGAGAAATATTCTCCCAATGCCTTTGTACTTGAAGAGCTAGTATCTTCTCTTCTTGGAGCTTCACTGTCACTGTCAGCCGTGCTAACTCTTCCCTTAGTTCACGAATATGATCCAAGAGGAAGGCAATCTCTGTGTGTCGAGGGATATATTTCATAGTTTCCCTTGTTTCTGTGTCAGGTGACCTTGAAAGCAAACCAACTTCATCAGTCGACAACCATTCACAGCACTCAGGACCAGTCTGTTTGTCTTCAGTGTGTTCAGGCAACAATGGATTGTGCACTCCAAGAGCCACAGGTCCTGCATCTTGTTGAGGAGTCAGGTCAAATGATGAGGAAGACTCTGAGGAACTGTTCTTTTTAGGGGGCACATCTCTTGGTCTAGCACCTAAATGCTCCCATTCATTTGCCTGATTTTTGACACAAGAACCAGAATGTCTGTCAGGGAAGTCTTCTCCTGATCTCTTAATTTCATCCTCACTTGATAATTCCTCAGAGCCAGTTTGTGGCTTACTGAAACTATTTGACAATGTTTCAATACTGACGTACTCCCCTTGTGTCAATTGATTAAATGCTGCTTCAGCTACAGTTGGTGAGCTGTGTTGTATGAACTCAAGCATTGCACCTAAAGAACTCTGACCTACTTGGAATGAGTTTAGAGATGATGTTGAGACACTTGAGGGTGACTCGTTATATAGATTGTCCTCAGGGCACACCGAGTCAAATGAAGACATTTCACCACCACCAGAAGCCTGTAAATAAAATCGATCGTGGGTAACTGTTGTTTGTACTGCATCACCAAAATGGCTATCATACCGGTCACTTGGGTTGTTCTGTTAAAAAATTGGATAAAATTCCTAAGTTAAACAATACTTCCACATTAAGACATCCTAAGCCAGACAAATGTATATGTAAAGAACTAAAGATAATTAAACCTTTCTACTAACAGTAATTTTCAAGAGGTTACATCATTTGAGCATATGAATGATGAATCATTACACAGTACTGCACAGGCATGTACTAAATATTGTCAAAATGAACCAGTCCTTCAAGAGGAACATTCACATTGTTATAAACTCAGCAATCTATATTTAAGATGAAAGAATAAAATATTAAATAGCAAGGCTGTGCTCTATGATGAAGATGAAGTTAGAGCAACTGTTGAAGCATTTGGCTGGTTACCATAAGTTTGAGCACAACCAGATGCTTGCATTTGCAAAGACTCTGAGGGTAAAATTGATGTGGTCCCAGTCAACCCTAAATTATTTTGAGTACCAAGTACAGAATGTGTCATTTGAGTTCTTGTAATCCCTGTAACATCAGAAGTCAATCTTGAGCCAGTGAGCCCTGACAGTAAAATATCACTCCTATGCAAAGATGAAAATTGCTCATCTTGGAGTAGTTGAGGCTCTCTTGTGTCTAGTGCAAAGTCATTTGCTACATAATTAGTGCTCATATCAGTTTGTGTTGTGCTCGTATTACCTCCAACATAACTGTATAAGGATCCAGGTAGAAGTACTGAATTGCAATTAAATATGTTATTAAATAAGCTGTCATCTTCACAATTTCCTCTGATAGATGCTCCACCAGTCAGAGGAAACACTGAAGAATATGATGGGTAATATGTTGCATTTGGCCTTGAAGCAACTTGACAGTCACCTGGGTACAGTTTTGCTCTGTTTAAGTTCGCCAAGTTTGTCATGCCCCCTATATAAGAATTAGCTCCTTGTAATGAAACTTCTTCACCCAACATCCTCTCTGCATCATTGTAATACAAACTTTCATGAAGATCTTTGTCTTCAGAATGTCTTGCTAAGAATGCATTGGCCACTCCCAAAACTTGTCGAGGAACCAGGTCAACCAATGAGGAGTAGAGCGAAGTTGGTTCTAAGGATCTATTTCCTTTGGGGGGTCTGTCTCTTGGTCTGGCCCCTGAATGTTCCCATTTATTTGACTGATTGCTTGAGTAACAATCACCCTGATTTATTACTGTATCTATTTGGTCAGCAGTCACTGCACCTGAGAGATTTTGGTTCTGAGTTGTATCTCTATGTGGAAGTGGACCTTGATTTGCACTAGGTACTGCTACTTGCTTTAAACTACCTTGAGTTCTATTTGGAATACTGACAGGACCATCTACAAGATCACCATTGCAAAAACCATTAAAGCTAGTTAGGTCTTCCCTTTCTCTTGCACAGTTTGCTGCACACCCTCTTTTCACCTCTTCACTTTCAAAATCTTTATTTGCTATGAATGATGACAAAGACCTTTCTTGGTTCTCCACACCACTACTCATGACATCCGACACATTTTTGCCCAAACTCTCCCAAGCTTTTGCAGCCTGATCAAAATTCAGTGTAGTAGTAATTGAGCATGTATCTCCAGTTGATGGCAGTGCATTATCAGCAGAATTGATTGATGACTGTGATAAACTAGAAACTGAATCACAACTCTCAGTTGATAATCTTGAATTACTAATGCCTGTAACAGAATTTGAGTCAGGTAAATCATTTGCATTTAAATTAGAGGAAGTAAAATCACTACTATTATTATACGTGTTTCCATTGGAATAGTTACATACACTAGTTTCACTACTTTCTCCAAATTCTTCCAATTCATCAAAAGTTTCATCAGCTTCATTAAAGGACCTAACAGGCCCTTCATCTCCCAGATTTGCTTCTAAACAAGAAAAAGTGTCTCTCCCAAAAAACTCTCCATTTTCATCGCTTGAAGTAATAAGTTGCTCTGCAAGATAAAAAGAATTATAGTCTTACTGAAACATACTGTATCCCAACAAATCAATTATCTCCAAAATTTCCAAAACAAAATCAAAGCAAAACATATCCTCATCCTGAAAAGTGTAGCTCTACTTACTTAACAATCTCATTCAAGAGATTTGGTATTACTCATATTTTTTAATCAAAATAAAGTCCAATAATGTAGAGATACAAATGATTTCTTTTTCTCTCTTTTTTTTTTTGTTTTTGTTTTTTTTTTTTTGCAGTAGTACCAAATATCTATAGACACAGCATATCATGTCATACACCCCATCAACTTAAATAAAGGCCTCCCTCCAAATGAGTGCCACATTGAGACTGAGAAATTACTGTTATTCCCAATTGAGTAAAGTGCAATGGAAGTTTCAGGGGTTCCATTAAGGTTTGGAGGAGGAGGGTATGTGGATTTTGCACCTGAGCATACCCACTGTACATAACTCAAGACCCAAAAGGCCTTGTCTCCTTGAGTAGGGAGGGCGGGGGGGGCATGATCCCCCAAAAAATTTGAAATCCTAAAGTTACAGAGATGCATTTTCCTGCATTCATGATCAGAAATCATTTCCAGAAAGGAAAATCGTTTCTTTCCATGATATTCTTGATTTGACACATAAATCAACAGGTAAAATTAATTTTCTAAAGCAAATCTGTAATCTTGTGCCTATTAAATTTTTAAAATAACTTGCCCTTTCATCAGAAAGTGTCATGAATGATTACAGGAAGGTATGGCTTCTGTTTACACAAAGTCGGAAGAAAATGTTCACAATTTTTCAACTTAAGAGTAATTTTTCACCTGATCTGTCAATGGAACCTGCACCATGAAGTAGTTCCCCTTCATAAGACGCCCCTCTCGCTTTAACAAGCATACTCTGCTCATGGGCATGTTCATCTAACCTCTGAAAAATCTTCTCAGTACGACGCTTTTCTTTACTTTCAAGGAACAACTGCCGTCCCACCTCAGCTTCTAGTCCTTGTTTTTCCTCTTCAATTTTCGTCAATTTCTCTTTCAACTGACTTATTTCATCCTCTTGTTTATGACACTGATCCTGATAGGCAATAACATCATCTTGTAACTGAATAATTAAGCTGTTAGCAGCATTAACTCTGTCATAGCATTGGCTAACGACAATACTATTTCTTCCACAGCATGGGCATGTGCCATTACACTGTTCACTCTGTTGGCCCTCTTGGTCACTCTTCTCAATGCCATCATCCACAGAGACATGTTCTGTGTCATTGTGATCCTCTTTTTTCTTTAAACTTTCTTCATTTCTTGACATCTCCTGATGGTCTGCTAATTGCTTTGCTGAACTATCAAATGAAGTTCTAGTGTGGTAAGTGTTCTCTTTTAATTCAGTGGATGCAGATGGTGACCACTTTGGGGGGTATTGATTAAATGCTGCTTCAGCTACAGTTGGTGAGCTGTGTTGTATGAACTCAAGCATTGCACCTAAAGAACTCTGACCTACTTGGAATGAGTTTAGAGATGATGTTGAGACACTTGAGGGTGACTCGTTATATAGATTGTCCTCAGGGCACACCGAGTCAAATGAAGACATTTCACCACCACCAGAAGCCTGTAAATAAAATCGATCGTGGGTAACTGTTGTTCGTACTGCATCACCAAAATGGCTATCATACCGGTCACTTGGGTTGTTCTGTTAAAAAATTGGATAAAATTCCTAAGTTAAACAATACTTCCACATTAAGACATCCTAAGCCAGACATATGTATATGTAAAGAACTAAAGATAATTAAACCTTTCTACTAACAGTAATTTTCAAGAGGAAAAATCATTTGAGCATATGAATGATGAAACATTACACAGTACTGCACAGGCATGTACTAAATATTGTCAAAATGAACCAGTCCTTCAAGAGGAACATTAACATTGTTATAAACTCAGCAATCTATAATTAAGATGAAAGAATAAAATATTAAATAGCAAGGCTGTGCTCTAACAGCGCCCGGTGGCCCCTGGTGCTTTACTTTTGCTCTTGGGCGACTCGGAAATCTTAGTTGTTTCATACAAAGCATATGCTTGGCACCCTGGATTTCACAGTTTCAGAGCACTGGGCTCCATTCAATTTTCCTTAGAGCGCAGCCTTGAATAGTTTATTTTTATATGCATTACTCAGAAATATACTGCGTATATCAAGGTTTAAGCATGTCACAAATTCAATGCAGGTAGTAAAAATAGTCAAGTTCCAATTTATGCATGAATAGAATATGGCCTGGCCTGGGCTTTGAATTGCTCAGAATTTTTGAGACTCAAAGCTGACTATATCTTGTTTTGTTCCATTAAGCTCATATAGGGTAAAAATGGAAAAATTCATAACAATGTGTAACAATTTCTGGGTCAACTTGGCTCAAGCCAAGTCAGCCCTAACAGTGATTAGAATTTATTCAATGTCTCCTCAAAACACAGTCTCGATTTGCAAATATGTATGTATGTTTCACCACATGGCATTAAAATGATCTTTCGCTTAGATTTCTTACATTGTGGTACAACAGAAAACAACAGTAGAAAAAGAAAAAACTAGACTACTTTGCAAGTGATGGCAGTAACTTGTTCAGTGCAGCACAAACAATCTCAAGCTGAATAGCTGTCCCCACCATTGAGAATGGGAAATTTTCTTGATCTGGAAATTTTTTTAACTTCTCTATGGCACGCTCAACCAAACTCCTAAGTTAATTGAAATGCTGGATGTCACAATCCTCACTTTTCAGGACAGCTGTTTGCCCACAATTGAACCTGTATCAGGCAGTCACCCACAGGCAATGGTGTGGTGACCACCTTATACAGATTGACTGCTTTATAGTACTGGTTCAACAGAATTGGGGTATTTTGAAAACTTGGGGTATTTTGAAAACTTGTACAAACCATTTTCTAGAACCAATTATAGTCTAGCAAGATTTAGCATAGTGGCATCACAGACCTGGCAAACAATACCTATTAAAATAAAGTGTTTCTCCGCCAGAAGCTTTAAAAGAGAATATAAACTCTTCCTACTCGGCGGGCAGACATCTTGATCAACTCTAATATATCATATAGCTTTATTTTTCATAACTATATAGTGTATATGCTATCTCCTTAAGTATTCAACCACCACCCATCTGTAACTGCTCTGGGGTAGTAGCCAACTCGAAAGCTTGGCTTCTTTGGCTACTACACACTCTTTCCCCTGCTTTGTCTAATTTCATGTATAGTTAGAACGCTCTTCTTTTTTCCCTTTTTTTCTTTCTTACAGTTGAATTTTTTTTTCGTAGAATAAGTGTGAATAAAGTTCCTTATGTCCACTTATGTGCAAAAACTCCCTAAACAATACCACTAACATAGATTTTTGGAGACAGTAGTGGTTTAAAATTTTACTTAATTGAAAGATAATTCTTAGTTTCATTTGAGTAGTCCCACTTTAAGTGACTGTTCAGTGCTGAGGGGAACTCATGGAGGTGAAAATTACAGTAATCAGAGGTAACAATTTCAGGACTTTAAAACCACCCAATTAGTACAGGTTGACTACTTATATAGTGTTGCTTGAAACAGGTTTGACTATATTAAGATATATTAAAAGGTAGTTTAACGACAGGTGTCCCAAGCTCACGTCTCAAGGAAAAGCAAAGGATCATTTCATGAAACTGTCACGCGTCATGTGACGTGGTGTTAATTAAGTTATGTGAGCAACCATCGAGAATTTGAATGCATAATAACGAATAGTAGTAATCAATTTTACTTGTAAAATGCTCTTATTTTGGAATATCTAGTGTTTTAAATGGACCATATTTTGTTCCCCATACTATTCGTTATAACACATTCAAATTCTCAATGGTTGCTCACATAACTTAACACCACGTCACACAATGTATGACAATTTCATGAAATGAGCCTTTGTTTTTCCTCGAGACACGAGCTTGGGACGCCTGCAGTTTAACAACGCCATAAAATTGCAACCATAATTACTTGAAGTGAATCTGAGAGTCCAAAATTGCTTGAAATTTAAAGTCCAGCAAGCATGAACCACATTTAATCATGTACACTAACTTCAATTGCTGAGAGAACAGGTAAATATAGAAAACAACACCCTCTCTTGAATGTTTTTTTTTTTTTATAAGCACTGTTGGATGTATATAGATTGATACAGTTCTTTAATTTGTTCTTTGTTCAGTTTTGACATTTTCATAGTTGAGACTTGTTATCATGCATCATCTCTCAAGAGAAGCACCAATCGTAAGAACCATTTTTCAAACATCTCCTCTCGCATAGTTCTCTTCCATTTAGATTTGAAACGAGTTTTGGCTCGAATTCAAAGCAATTCTTTCGGAGTTTTTCGTCCAGCTGATGTCGGTAGAATTTTATGAGTAAAAATTGGAAACGTGAAGTGAAATTCAACAACAATAGGGACAGACTGAGAATGGGTGGTCCACTAGCTAGCTCCAATAGGGTCAAACACAAAACAAAAGTAGTTTTTCCTAAATACAATTCAATCCACTAAATTACAAACCAACTTCTCCCAACTCCAGACTCTCTTGATTTCTTTTTTTTTGCAGAGTCTTCATTTCTTTATAATTATTCTCATGGACCAAATCAAAATTAGAAGGAAAGTACTACCTTAGGATGCAAAGCACCAAAGAATCATATCTCTAGATGGTTACACTAATGAAAGCTTTTACTTATATATTTCAATACATTTAATCAGGAAAAGGAAAGAACTAATTGTTGAAATGCGTCCATCCATCCATAAAGAAACAAAATCTAATGACATCTCTTCTCCTTATACTAACTAAGCAAATCAAAACTATTTGGAGTAAAAAACAATGCCCCAACAAATCTGATTGGAAAAAGCATCAAACCTTGTGATACTTTAGAAGAGATCTGTTTTTCTAAAAAAATACTGGAAAATTTGGGGTAAATTCTGCCAAATTAAAAACAAAGTTTTTCACAACTGTCTCACTGAGTGAATAAAAACTACATGAAAAATGTATGGGATTTAACCCGCAGTGTTGACTACGTAAAAGTCGTGACTGGGAAGGTTTGATGCATAAAAATAGATAAACATACTTGTATAAATGGTGTCTGTCAACAACAATGGCGTGGCATACAATGTTCTTGAGTCATGGGATTCTCAATAAAACTTTTGTCAAGTATTGAAAGTGGTTGGCCATTCCATTGGGTATTTATCATAAAAAAATCTACATGTCCCTGTTTAAGATGATTTCCAGTCTGTATAGTGTCCAGTGCAGCCTCAGGGTTTGTTTTCATTATGATACACTTCTGTAACAGTGTAAATAAAACTTTCCGATCCACCAAAAGTTGTTTACATTCAATATTCAATTAGCCGAAATGTCAATTTGGGAGAGCCTCAAGGCTCCTCTAGCTTGTTTTTTTTTTTTTTTTGGCAAAGATACATATGGTCAATGATGAAGGAAAGGAAGGTTTTTCCCTCAATTTTTATTTCAGCAAGCAAACATTCCTTCCTGTGTCTTCGTAACCACTGAGAACCAAGACTGTACAGTTTTGCTGGAAAGCAATGAACCTTTGACACTTACATGTAATAGGTGCTTACGAAAAATCAAAATTTTGGAGAAACTAGAAAAGCAAACGCAATGCACAGTAAATTTTTATACAACATCTTTTCCCAAAACAAGCCCCAGTGAAAGAATACCAATTAAAATGAATAACTTATTTACAACGAAAAAGCAAAAGGAGTGTATCAGGTGCGTGTTTACTCAAAAGTCAAGATTTAATAAAAATCGCTAGTAAATATTTCTGCACTTGCAGACCAGATTTCAAAGTGAATAATTTTGCAATTTGTCCGTACATCATTGGAATCTTTCAATGTATTCTTTTTCGCTCATAACAGCAAATCAAGAACTGTTTTGAATGAAGTTTTAGTCTCGAAGTATTTCTTGGTCACTTTCGTACGACTCTCAAGTATGCATGGCCCACGCAGCAGAATCATATCGTTGTTTACCTAACCAAAGCCAGAAATTTGTGGCACTTAGATGATCAGGAAGGGTAATAGTTCGTTTTCAAACTAC
Organism: Stylophora pistillata; assembly: GCF_964205215.1. Classification (NCBI taxonomy): domain Eukaryota; kingdom Metazoa; phylum Cnidaria; class Anthozoa; order Scleractinia; family Pocilloporidae; genus Stylophora; species Stylophora pistillata. The sequence goes on from NC_142526.1 coordinate 11,684,568, forward strand.
CCTTCTGAGAAACTCCCACCAAAGAAAAAACATTGCAATTCGATGGTATAGCGTTTCCTGTAGCAAAGCGAAACCGATCAAATCACTCAAGTAAAAGTGATAATTGATACAGATTCTTGGCGTAATGGAATTTGTTTGGCTTGAAACATTGATGAAGTTTTCCCTTCACTTTTAATTGGCATCTGCAGCGGAAAACGCTTACTTGTTCTGAAGTGGTCTTGAAGAAAATATTTACGGTCATTAACTCTTACCAGGGAGAAATCACACAGGTTTCAAACGCTTCACAAAGAAAAAGCCAATGAGCAACTGGTAAATCTGCTTCCTAGTAATACGCACATGCAGGAGAAACATTTCAAGATTCGACACCCAAACTAGAAACTTACCTCAGTTATCTGATCATCAAGGGACTCGTCCGCTTCAAACTCGTTAGCCGCCATGTTGCAAAATAATCCGAGGGCTCTTGGGATAGATTATCAATAGTACAAGTTCGGAGAAAAGGAAAATTCCTCGCTAAGGCCTCAATGTTTCATTTCCACGAAAACATCAAAATTAAAACACACGGCCAGTGCACCCGATTTCATCTCTAAAATATTTTGTTCACCTATGACTCCAGTTACAGAAATCTCTGAGTAAGACGAAATCACTGACCCCTAGTCCACGGACCCTCCTTTACGGACCCCCCATGAAAAGACAATAATAACAATGACAATTTTTTTGATTGTTATTATTGTCTTTTCATGGGGGGTCCGTAAAGGGGGATCCGTACAGAGGTCCGTGGACTAGGGGTCAGTGTTTTCATGTTACCCATCCTGAACCACCAAGCGGATTTCCGAGTCGATTGAAAAATCACGCCAAACTCTGACCATCTCAATCCAAGTTCGCAATTAAAATGAAAAGACTTTAACCTAAATCTTCTGCTTCTGATGTTGAAGATTGCTTGATGTCAATCCCCAGTTCTTTTAGCATTTCATCGCCTCCGAGTGGTAAACCCGCCATTTTGTTATATATAAGCATTGAAGTTGCAGAGGATGCTGGGGCTCGTCTGTTAATTGGGTTTCAAAAGAAAGCTACCCAAGTCTACCTATAAAGGAACAACTTTTACTTGTGATGGTACACTGTAAGAGGTCCATTGCCAAGTTGATCTTTTTTTCTCGAAAATCAACACCCCAACAGACCATTCTTGGAGAAACTGGGGCAAAATGTACTCTGTGGGGGGGAGGAAAGGGGTGTGACGAAGTGTAACCATGAAGAGGCTGCAAGATGGCTTTGACAAAGAGTGAATAAGTGAGAAAAACAAAAAAAAAACAGTCCACAAACAATCTTAACTCCATATTAGTAAATTCCCCATCAATCAAACGTCATTAAAGTTATTCAAACTCAAAAGGAGAAAATATTTCTCACCAAATACATAACCTTTTCAGTCAAAAACTAAATGTATACATTCAATTGGCACAACTGGGTGTATGTCAACTCAACATTCCATTTAATGAAGACAATAAATAAATATAAATATTTTAAATTCATCAAAAATATATCTCTGACTATAATAAGCAATAATTTTTCTTGACAATTTTCATTTGCATTTTTCTTCATTCTGTTTTGGTTTGGTACATTTTTCAAAATTGTGAAAATGAGTCAAACTTCCCTTCTATACAACAGTTAATAGCCTGGCCAATTACTAAAGGCATTTGGCTCAAAAACTCGGTTTGACACTTTTAACAACAAAACATGAACTTCTAAATGTCTGTCAAAGCAACGTACAGCCTTGTAAACTTATGGCCTTAAATAACTATTAATAAAGGATTAAAAGAAAAAACATGGAAACTCGAAAAATGCATTAAATACAATGATTTACATAGCCATTTCTTCATAACAGATTGAATAGCCTAGTAATTGCAACAATTGATGTGCCAGAGAATCTCAACAAATGCATCAGCCAAAGTTGAGCTGTACAGAATGTGAACACTGGGAAAGTACACTGAAAAGATAAAAATTTATATTCATATTTTAAGTCTTATTAAACATTAAACTCAGAAGTCATAAATCACCCAGAACACTTGTAATGAGAATACTCTAACTTATTAGGTAGACATTATCTTGACCTAACACCAAATTCTCATGATCGACTTATAAGAATATGTACTAGCTTGAGGGAAGAATTAAATTACTAGATCGTAGGAGTTGAAGGGTTAGGAAAAATAATTAATCAGATCAAAAAAATTATTTGGGCACCTAGTGATCATAAACAGCATTATTGACTTTGAAGCTGACAAATACACATCCCGCTGGAGGCCAAAAAAATTTCAAAAACAAACAGGATTAAGATAATTATCAGATACTAGAATGTCCAGTTATCACGGTATAACACATTTACCACTGCACATAATGTCTCTACACCAAGACTAGCTTACTTGGCTCCTTAAAGTGATGAAATTCACTGTGCTGTGATTTCTTGATTCCTTTGGAAGAAAATCATTTCCTTATTGCATTTTACTTGCTTCAAGGGAGGCTTGTCCTTTAAGTCTGTAGTCAGCATAGAATTTGCAAAATACTGCCAAATCTGCTTTTCTACTCTGTGGTAAAACCATTGTTGGAGAATGCCTCAATGTAGATTTTCACTCAGTAGTCTACAAGCAGTCCCTCCTCCTCAGCAAAGTCTGTCATGCGAGTGAAAAGAAATTAAGTGAAAAAATTGATTTCAGCTCACCAGTCACTTTTTGTTTTCACCGATTTTTTTTTGGGCACACAAAAGACTTCCCAGAAGAGAAGGGACTGTTCAAAGTCTATTCACTCAGGAGCTGGGCTGTATAATGGATGTCGGCAAACTGGACAGGTTCGACTAAAAGATAAAAACAAACATGATCTTAATAATAATAATAATAATAATAATAATAATAATAAAAGTCTTTATTCCATCATAAGATAAAACTACATATCTTATGTTACAATGAATTTGGAAAAACTACAACAGAAATCTACATACATATTATGAATTAAAAAGTATGTCATCACAATAAATGGAGCTTAAATATCATTCTATTTACAAAGGTGTTCATAAAGTGCTGTGTATTAATTTTCGGGTGTGCGCAGCCTTTTTTCCTAAGATTGTGTACATATGTCTTTTGGACAGGAATGAGGTCTTTCAAGGGGTGGCAATCTGTTGACTTTAGTTTCTTCAAAATGTTTCGGTCTTGTTTGTTTAAAAGGTTCTTGATAAAAACTGGAAATGAGATAAAACTGCGTTTATGACATCGGTCTAAAAAATTTTGTACAACCCTATGATTGGACTCAGATGCCCCTTAGACTGAAAGTGCATAGCTAAAATTAGCCAAAACAATGGATATAAAAAGATGATCAAGAATGGCACAAGCTAGGAGTTTATTAATCAGATCACCAAAACCTCAACCCTACATGAAAAACAAGACTACCAGAACAAGCCTCTACATGTACACCTGTACTTACAACCCTGGCTTTCAAACCCAGTCAATTTCAATTCTTAAACTCCAAGAAGTGATGTTCAAGTAGATGTAATGTACCACCATACAGGCTTTTCACACATAAAAATATTACCAGGAGGATAGCATGGAGGGACAGAGAATTGTTCTCCACAAATTAACAAAAAATAGCTCAGGCCACAGAAAATGGGACCCAGAAATCTGCAATGTAGCTGAGGAATTCTGCAAAGTGGCAACACATTTCTTTGATCTCCCAATGATTACCCTGCAAGAACAGTATATTACCCAGCAAGTAGGTGTCACAAATAAATGGTAGTTAGAGCTACAGGATATCATTCTAACATCACATCATTTCCTCAACCCTATTTAGGAGCAAGTGCTAAAACAGAGGTAAGAGCTGGGGCAGCAACCAAAACTGTTCCACAAAAGAAGATCAGTTGATGCAAAAAGCTGATGCGTGTATATTCATATCTACAAGTCATTTATTTATGTATGTTATTGAAAAAATTATCATAGGGATACTTACATCCCATTTTGTATCATAGCTATTGCACATTCCCGATGAACTTTGTGCGAGCAGGGTAAAATTTGACATCCGCTGAATGCATCCTACATTATCAAGAGAGAGAGAGAGAGAACAATCAAGATACAAGTAAGATAGGATGATTTTGTGCTTGTGTAGTGGGAAAAGCAATGTAGTTGCTGCACACATGTCATGTTTTGTGGTGAAAAAAAAGAGAAACACTATGTAAATAGTACAACAGGTAGGCACTGAAGATGGAAATGTGCATGACAACCAACAACCTAAGGTTTGGTATTTTTTAAGGTAACAGCTCACCTCAAGACAAATACAACATTCATCATGGCCAGAGTCTGGTCTACACTTGTGTTTTCCTTGCAGACGCTTGTCAAGACATACATTACACACATCACAATGGAAAGATTTGTCTTTGTGTATCCTATGAAATGACAACAAAAGAATCACTCTTCAGTAACACGAACAAACTGATGTGGAAAATTATGGAGCTAAAAACAAAAAATCAACCAGACAAAAACAAAAAATTGGCAGAGTAATGAACTTTGATGAAACATAAGAACTTCATCAAATATGTCTACTTCAAATAGACAAATTAACAAACTAAACCACTACTAAGGGCTAAGTACACATTCTTGCTCAGCAAGTTAATACCAAAAGTGCTGGCTCAGTTGAAATATTATGACTTTATTCAAATTGGAGCTCAGCATTTAAGAAAAGGTCTAGTAGTGGTTATCTTTCACTCTTAGGTAGTTTGTACCGCCCACTTTAGGGGTTCCCCCACCCCACAACACCCTTTCAATATTTCCCATGATCTACATTATAGTAGGTGCCCAATGCTAAGTAGCAGGAATTTAACAGCAAGAGGAGGAATGTTTCATCTGGTGGCTGACTGTACATGGTGGGTGCCCTTGGATACCAAGGGCAATCACCCTTCATTTGGTAGAGGCAGTAATTACTCTTGGATAGCATTTTATCCATTTTACAACACTCCTCAGTGATACATATTTAGGACATAAAATTATAAAGCTGTAGCCAACTAGTAGCCAGTCAATTCACACATGCCAACTTGCACACATAATGAACCAACTTACACAAGTCATGTAACAAAATATACTTGCACATGCTTAAAATCACCTTCCTACATGCTTCAATACTGCCTATTTGGCCAGATAAACATTACTAAGTGCATGAAAATCTCCAACTTGTGTAAGCTTTGCATTTTGGATCTAACAATTCTCCACATGAAGTGCTCAATCTGCCTGTCATATATTGAGCAAGAAAGGTTAGAGTCACAATATGTTCGAAAGTATAAAGGTTTGGATTTCAGAAAGGAGGAGAAGTCAAGCAAATATTCATGAAGTATGTGGGACAAGTTCATAGAAGTAATTTTTTCTTTTCTCAAAATTTGTCTGGTATGCATTTTCCTGTAATCAACACTGGCTATTAACATGTGTGTTAGCCCACCTCAATTTTCATGTGGTCAACAACATCTAAAAGCTCAATAACTACTCAAAAAAGTTCCATGGATCTCTAGATAACATTAAGGGTGTGTGAGTATATCTATTAAGATGTGCAAGTTGGTTCATTATGTGTGTCAGTTGGAATGTGTGAGTTGGTCAGTGGGTGAGTCAACTGTAAACCAGCCAACTTAATCTGAGAGTGATTCTTCAAAATTCTGTCTAAAAGGTAACTTACCTACATATCCCACATTTCTCACAATGATAGGGGTTTTTGTCAATGCTTGTAAAATGCTTGCAGATTCCACAAAAATAAGCTGACACCTTTGCTCCACAGCTACGACACTTGGCACTGTCTTCACCAATCTGAAAAAAAAGGGAGAAAAAGTTTATTTGCTGATTGGGAAAATAATTTAGTTTCACCAGGTAAATTACAGTATATCACTTGTAGGATCAGTTAAAATGATGCATTGGCACAAATTTATCTCATTACTATTATAACAGAGAGCAGTGCCTTAAGATTATCCATTTTTGTTGCCAATTGTGTGGCAACCTGTGATGTTTTAAACACCAAACATATGGACTAGAGTGCAGTGAATATAATCCACAGTGCAGCTTGAAAAAACTTCAAAATTTACCAATAATAGTTATGACTTACAATGCAACAAAAAAGCCTTTATTTACCTCTTGTTCATGATGACAATAGCTGCATTTAAGGTGAGTTGCATGACTTGCTTTAGCTTCCTCATTGTCACATTCTTTGGAATTGTTATGGCAACGGTGGCATGAATAGAAGTTGGTACAGCAAGGAAAACGAACTCTACAATGACGTTGGTAATGTTCACAAAGCCACAAAGACTGTCCAGTAACTGGTTCCTGCTGTTGAGGCCACCCTCTGGCTTCCTCAAGCTCCCTTGCCTCTCTTTCTCTCTTCTTCCGTGCTCTTTCTGCTCGTATTTCATGCTCTTTTCTTTCAATTTCTCGTCCAAACTCTTCTCTTTCTTCTCTTTCTCGAAGCACTCTTTCAACCATAGCACATGCTTCTTCCACACGCTGTTCCAATTCAAGCAAGGAGTTGTCAGTGGACTCCCCTGACTCAATGCCATAGTTCCTATTGGGTGCTGAACCCTCAGACTGGCCAGAATGTTGATCTTGATCTCCTCCTATATTAGCACCAGATGTTAAGCAAGAGTCTGAAGAAATGCCATTACTGTTTCCTTCTCTATAGGTTCCAGAGGCCAAATGACCACCAACTGTGTTCAATGCATTGTTTACAATTCTTTGCCCTGATGTATTCACACCATTCCTGATTAAAGAGACTGGTGACATATTAGTACTTCTACTGGGTTCTAACCCTGATAATAGTATGCTGTCAGATCCATCAGCCCTTGCTGCTAAAGATGAAGTTAGAACAACTGTTGAAGCATTTGGCTGGTTACCATAAGTTTGAGCACTACCAGATGCTTGCATTTGCAAAGACTCTGAGGGTAAAATTGATGTGGTCCCAGTCAACCCTAAATTATTTTGAGTACCAAGTACAGAATGTGTCATTTGAGTTCCTGTAATCCCTGTAACATCAGAAGTCAATCTTGAGCCAGTGAGCCCTGACAGTAAAATATCACTCCTATGCAAAGATGAAAATTGCTCATCTTGGAGTAGTTGAGGCTCTCTTGTGTCTAGTGCAAAGTCATTTGCTACATAATTAGTGCTCATATCAGTTTGTGTTGTGCTCGTATTACCTCCAACATAACTGTATAAGGATCCAGGTAGAAGTACTGAATTACAATTAAATATGCTATTAAGTAATAAGTTGCCATCTTCACCATTTCCTCTGATAGATGCTCCACCAGTCAGAGGAAACACTGAAGAATATGATGGGTAATATGTTGGATCTGGCCTTGGAACAACTTGACAGTCACCTGGGTACAGTTTTGCTCTGTTTAAGTTCGCCAAGTTTGACATGCCCCCTATATAAGAATTAGCTCCTTGTAATGAAACTTCTTCACCCAACATCCTCTCTGCATCATTGTAATACAAACTTTCATGAAGATCTTTGTCTTCAGAATGTCTTGCTAAGAATGCATTGGCCACTCCCGAAACTTGTCGAGGAACCAGGTCAACCAATGAGGAGTAGAGCGAAGTTGGTTCTGAGGATCTACTTCCTTTGGGGGGTCTGTCTCTTGGTCTGGCCCCTGAATGTTCCCATTTATTTGACTGATTGCTTGAGTAACAATCACCCTGACTTATTACTGTATCTATTTGGTCAGCAGTCACTGCACCTGAGAGATTTTGGTTCTGAGTTGTATCTCTATGTGGAAGTGGACCTTGATTTGCACTAGGTACTGCTACTTGCTTTAAACTACCTTGAGTTCTATTTGGAATACTGACAGGACCATCTACAAGATCACCATTGCAAAAACCAGTAAAGCTAGTTAGGTCTTCCCTTTCTCTTGCACAGTTTGCAGCACACCCGCTTTTCACCTCTTCACTTTCAAAATCTTTATTTGCTATGAATGATGACAAAGACCTTTCTTGGTTCTCCATACCACTACTCATGACATCGAACACATTTTTGCCCGAACTCTCCCAAGCTTTTCCAGCCTGATCAAAATTCAGTGTAGTAGTAATTGAGCATGAATCTTCAGTTGATGGCAGTGCATTATCAGCAGAATTGATTGATGACTGTGATAAACTAGAAACTGAATCACAACTCTCAGTTGATAATCTTGAATTACTAATGCAAGTAACAGAATTTGAGTCAGGTAAATCATTTGCATTTAAATTAGAGGATGTAAAATCACTACCATTGTTATATGTGTTTCCATTGGAATAGTTACATACACTAGTTTCACTACTTTCTCCATATTCTTCCAATTCATCAAAAGTTTCATCAGCTTCATTTAAGGACCTATCAGGCCCTTCATCTCCCAGATTTCCTTCTAAACAAGAAAAAGTGTCTCTCCCAAAAAAATCTCCATTTTCATCGCTTGAAGTAATAAGTTGCTCTGCAAGATGAAAAGAATTATATTCTTACTAAAACATACTGTATCCCAACAAATCAATTATCTCCAAAATTTCCATAACAAAATCAAAGCAAAACATATCCTTATCCTGAAAAGTGTAGCTCTACTTACTCAAGAATCTCATTCAAGAGATTTGGTATTACTCATATTTTTTAATCAAAATAAAGTCCAATAACGTAGAGATACAAATGACTTCTTTTTCTCTTTTTTTTTTGTTTTTGTTTTTGTTTTTGTTTGTTTTTTTTTTTTTTGCAGTAATTTACCAAATATCTATAGACACAGCATATCACGAACTGGAATAAGAACATTCTACTGACAACAATTATTCACTTGACTCTGATGATGACTTCTGCACAGGTTATCAAAACGTCAGTCACTACCACCGACAACAGTCCTTCTCAGGACTACAGTCACCGGGACGATCAGACTACACCTTCACACAGCATATCATGTCATGCACCCTATCAACTTAAATAAAGGCCTCCCTTCATGTAAGTGCCACATTGAAACTGAGAAACTACTGTGATTCCCAATTGAGTAAAGTGCAATGGAAGTTTCAGGGGTTCCATTAAGGTTTGGAGGAGGAGGGTATGTGGATTTTGCACCTGAGCATACCCACTGTATATAACTCAAGACCCAAAAGGCCTTGTCTCCTTGAGTAGGGAGGGGGGGGGCATGATCCCCCAAAAAATTTGAAATCCTGAAGTTACAGAGATGCATTTTCCTGCATTCATGATCAGAAATCATTTCCAGAAAGGAAAATCATTTCTTTCCATGATATTCTTGATTTGACACATAAATCAACAGGTAAAATTAATTTTCTAAAGCAAGTCCTTAATCTTGTACCTATTAAATTTTTAAAATAACTTGCCCTTTCATCAGAAAGTGTCAGGAATGATTACAGGAAGGTATGGCTTCTGTTTACACAAAGTCAGAAGAAAATGTTCACAATTTTTCAACTTAAGTGTAATTTTTTACCTGATCTGTCAATGGAACCTGCACCATGAAGTAGTTCCCCTTCATAAGATGCCCCTCTCGCTTTGACAAGCATACTCTGCTCATGGGCATGTTCATCTAACCACTGAAAAATCTTCTCAGTACGACGCTTTTCTTTACTTTCAAGGAACAACTGCCGTCCCACCTCAGCTTCAAGTCCTTGTTTTTCCTCTTCAGTTTTAATCAATTTCTCTTTCAACTGACTTATTTCATCCTCTTGTTTACGGCAACGATCCTGATAGGCAGTAATATCATCTTGTAACTGAATAATTATGCTGTTAGAAGCACTGACTCTGTCATAGCATTGGCTAATGACAGCACTATTTCTTTGACAGCATGGGCATGTGCCATTACACTGTTCACTCTGTTGGCCCTCTTGGTCACTCTTCTCAATGCCATCATCCACAGAGACATTTTCTGTGTCATTGTGATCCTCTTTTTTCTTTAAACCTTCTTCATTTCTTGACATCCCCTCATGGTCTGCTAATTGCTTTGCTGAACTATCAAATGAAGTTCTAGTGTGGTAAGCGTTCTCTTTTAATTCAGTGGATGCAGATGGTGACCACTTTGGGGGGTAATCTAGTTTTGCTTTTGCATCACTGGGACTTGCAGGAAGCGAGTTCAGGGATGCTGTTGCACCAACTGACAACAATGATTCATCATGTTGCTCATCACACATGCACTGAAAGTTAGGTGTGCAAGTCTCACTTTGATCTTCAGATTTAACCTCAATTAAGTTATCACTCAAATCCTTGATCTGTCCTGCATAATAGCTTTCTGCCTTTAATCGCTCTTGCAATTGCTTACATTTCTCTGTGGGAAAGTCTTCTTCACTCAACTTAACAAACTTGTCAATCAGGGAACCATCTAGGTCAAGAGCATTGAAGGTATCTCGTGCTAATGTTATGAGGTGATCAAATTTGTCCTCATCAATCATTTCAGTATTAGCTTCTCGAAAAATTGCATTCCGTAACAAACGAAGTTGATCTACCACTAAAGCTACTGTCTCTGCTTTGTTTCCTGTGGGACTTTGAATACTGTCATGGAATTTTCCACTGGGAGGTTTGACATACAACTCATATAATGAACTCAACTCTCCTGACTTACTTGGTTGAGCATGAACTTTAGTATTGAGGATGGCTTCAAACAGAGTTGCACAATCTCTTTCAAGGTGGATCACAGTACCATTTTTTACAGGGCCAACATCTCTCACAGCTTGAGCAGCATCAAAGCTATGAAAGGTCAGTGAAAGGTCCATCAACTTCTTCCACACTTCTTGCATCACTTGTGGTAAAATATGGACCACAAAAAAAACAAGTCTGTAAAAGTTGAGTACCTTGGGAGGAAATGCCTCTGCTCCAGGGGTATTCCAATTCATGGCTGGTCCAAGGTTCTTCAGCTTCACCAAATTCAATTGTTCAGCCAAATATTCAATGTTCTTTTACTCCCTAAACAGTCAAGTAAAATCACACTCATCACAAACATGCTCAAGTGAAACCTCAATAACAAAATGACCCTCTCAAATTTGCTTACCTTTCCTTTTCTTTCAACCAAATAAACATGTACACCTCCAAAAATAATACATAAAAAGTAAACTGACAAAGGGTCAAAAGGTAAGACAAAGAATGAAAACAGAGGCCGGTTTTTTTTCAAATCACATTTTTAGTGTTCAATTATTTGTACATTTCTAAACACACCTTGCAAAGTAATCCCGACCAAAAATTCAACTCAAAACACGACCCAATCATGAAAATAGTTTTTCACTGTTCTCATCCTTTTACATTGAATACTAAGGTCTACAAGTCACCCACCCAGGTGTAAAAAAAAGAAAGCCAACCAATGTTGGCAACTGCAATGCTTTTTATTCCTTGCAACTATAAGTAAATTGAAGTGAGGCAATACCGTGCCAAGATCTTTGTGTAGCTAATAATCACTTCAAACTATATGTAATTTTACTGTGTGTATCCAAGAATATTCAAGAGAGAAAGGGTCAGCTAAAACAAGTCAAAAAAATCATTAACCCTTTACACCCTAACAGTGCTAACAATATATTCTCTGCACTATTCTCTATACATTTCCTCTGGTAATGACAGAAGATTGGTAATGATTTACTTTATTTTCATGATCTTAATGAAAGATTCAGCTTTTTACAGTGAGGACAAATTAGATGATGGTGACTTTTAGAGGTTTCTAAGGTTAAATGTATCTGACTTAAAATAAAACCACACAATTTTATTATTAATACACCTGGAGTGTAGATTTTCTCTCCTTCAAACATTCTTTCACGACGCAAAGCCTCATCTCCTCGAATTCACACATGTACTACTCTAAGGCACTTAAAATGAGCTGGAGGATCACTATTTTAATCATACAAGACAATAACATCACAGAGACTTGTTAAGTGACTTTGGTCAAGCAACAATTCATTGTTGGACTGTGCCAATTAGATTCATCAAGAACATTGTTATCATTTCTATCAAAACAAATTTTTATGTGGACTATTTTGTTACTGTTTGGTGATGCAACAATTTAAATACACCATTAATAGAACTAATTTGCATCTTTGAAAACATGAACAGACTGATATTTAATGCAAAAATAGCCATTCAAAATTCTAGCTCATAAATTTATACATGAATGCCTAAATCTTTGAATACAAATTATGCAAATGTAAATCCTTTATGAGTGGAATTAACTAGAGAGTGATCAACTACAGATATGACCTAAGTCTTGAATGGCTGGAATGTTCTTAAACTGGCACCCTGCCATAATTCATTGAGGCTTGTGGTACTGTTGAAGTAATGGAACACCAGGGAGCTAGCAGTGGTTTTATGTTCGATGAAGAAAGAATACAGTGTAAGGAAATGTGCAGTCTAATAACATCACAATTAGATAAGAAAGTTGTCTCCCAAGGAGTTTGTTCTTAATGCTATAATCAAAGTCAAATGAGAAGGGAGACAGAAAAAATATTAATTTACAAACCAAAACAACAAAGGGAACACACTCAGCAATTTCCTTACACATGCCTCTGTTTGCTTAAAAACACAAAAATTACATCTGTTTGCCAGTTAAACCTCAATCAACCAGCTTTAAGTTCTGTTGTGTGGTAAACTCGGTGACAGGTTATAGTTATTGTGTTTCAAATAGCAACAATAATTGAAGCTGTAATGTGTTACCCTTTTCAAATAGTGATCACTTGAGTGAAAATATCGATGGCAGAACTTTCCTATACACAAATGATACCGAAATTGTTGTTGCAGTAGAGTTCATGACAAAACGTACAAAAAAGGTTGATTCTGCAATTTTTATAAAACACACTTCTCCTACAATCTCTTTACTGATACAAAAATTTAAATGAAAAGTTACCACTCATAGTAAGGGGGAAATTTGTAAGGTTCACAATATTGCAGAGTTTCTCAGATTTTATGCTTTAAATCATTGAATAACTTCTAAATTTCAGTATTGCTGTGATCTCAATCCTGCATAGTTCACCAATTTGGTTTATGAACCTTGAGTGATAAATTATACAAAGTTGTTATCAACACGGTCTATCACTTCTTGTTGACCTATCGCAAAGCAATCATCTACCTCAGTAAGAAATATATTTTGTTTGACTACATTTGAATTAACACATGTATTTCTACCTAAAGCAAGTAGAAAACGCAGATTTTTGTTTTAAGTAAACATGGATAAAGACCATATACTTGCGTACTAGTGATCACCAATCTTTCGAGAGGCAGGGCTCGAAATTAACAGTAACCCGTTAACCATTGGTTAGTAATTTTCGACATTTGGTTACTAAAAATGTGTCCAACTAACCCGACATGGTTAGTAAAATTTTCTAACATATTTAAACATTGGTGGACTTCGGGACAGAACATGTGTAGACCCAACACTCAGAGGAAAACTTAGAATACTCAAATTGTTAAATGAACTTAATCTCTTTTTAGAGAATGTGCTGTAGACGTACTGTTCTTGACTAATCACAGCAAACGCGAGGGAAATAAAATAGGTGCATAATTGTCAACAGTTTTCAGGTCACCATGTAATTTCAGCTACTCTTTAATTTGTCCTAGTCATTATTATCGAAATGTTCAATATTTGAGATATCGAAACTTGTCAGCTTGGATACCAAACTTTATAATTTGGTTAATGAAAAGGACGTCTACTAACCCGAAGGGTTAGTGATCAAAAAATTAAATTCGAGCCCTGAGAGGTGATACAGGATTTGTTATCCACACTTTTTACCCCAGTCTTTTCCTCCAAAAACTTTGTCAAACTGAGCTCTTTCAAGAATAATTTGTTCTAGTTTAGCACATCTCTGTGAGCCCATTGCTGGCAACTGTGTCATGCAATTCCCTTGAATCACTTTGGTCACAAGAAACTTCACATTCAATTCCAGGTCAAAAAATAACTTTAGAGTTGTGCCAACCTTGCCCACAAAAGAAATAGTCCAAGTTAATAACATAGTAGTTGCCTAAAACCATTAACAATCACACCACTTAGTTTTAGTTGTGAAATGTTACTCTCTTGTTTAGGCTTGAAAGCTGCAATGAAGGGCAGATAATAATAGCATATCATGCCTTAAGCAGAGCGCAGAAAATAATCACTGTCCAACAACATAAACTGCACAGAGACAGTTAAAGGGTTTTTAAAGGTCAATTATGATTGTCACAGAAAAATATTTTCAATCTTTCCGAGAACAAAATTTCGAAACTATCATCCATAACTGTTTGGTATTAAAATATTTTCCTTCAAGTCCACAGCTGTCCTTAATGCAAAACCACCTATGCATGGGGCACCAGGTGAAAACTGTGACAGACACGTGATCATAACTCAGTCAATGGCTCCACCACTCTCATGATTTTAAGCCAACCAATCACCTGCCTTTACGTATTGTTGTAAATAAAAAAAAAATCCATTTCAAGATACCAAGATTTGCAGTCATATTATATAAGGAAGGACATCACCGTGTGACAGGCAGCTCACTAGCTTATGCCTGAGTTAGCGGGCTGGAGGGGAGGCAAAGCTCTTCCAGTATGGAGAAGGAACTTAAAGGATAATTTTGATCGAAGAAGTCCATGAATATGTTTTCCATGGTAGATGGAGGTCCCCTGGACTGAAATGCAACGTTTCGTTAACTGTGCTCAGTGAACTTTCAGTGGGAAGACTGGACGCATTGAGTACTTGAGGGATGACATCGATCTACGGTTTGCAGTGAAGATTTAGTTTGAAAGAGACTCGGTTTTGTTTTCTAAATATCTTTTTACCCTCTGATTGAAACATATAGGCTGAAATGGTGAAACCAAAGCGGGCATATGGAAGTACGCCACTAGCAATTTGAACACGATCTCCAGGTAGGAGCAAAATAGTTTCGAGTACACAAATTAAAAATTCAGCTTTCGAGCGTGGCCCTCGTAGGAAAAAAGCCCTCTTATTGTAGTGAAACTCCTATTTATCTAGCTTGATCGAGCAGACAAGTGGAAGACTGCGGTTCACAACAAAATTTGACACCTTCGACCGCACAAACGCCTTGAGAAGGGAGTTCGATCAATATTAATTTTGTGGCGAGTTTCTAGATTTCTCTGCCATCGAAGACGCCAATTCTCGATACGTTGTTTTTACCCTAACAATAATTGAAAAATTTCTGTTTAATGTAAGAATCACACCTTTGGTTTGTTACGTAAGGTTTTGGTAAAGTTGTTGGATTGCAAAGAGGTGGTTTCTAGGTGTGCAAACTCGAGGACTACATGTCCGCTTAAGGCAATTCAAATAATAAATTTTTTTCAAGGCAACGAAACGTTCAGGTACTTTCCCTCCCTTTAACAATATCTATCAATTTTATTGTAGTTTCTATCATTTATCGTTTACGAGGCTGTACAACAAAAGCAAAACCATAGAGCAGAAGCAAAGGAGAATGAAATACAGATCGTAAATATAATTAATGTCAATATACATACTATCCTCAGTAACTAGCTTGCAAGAAATTCAAGAAAAAAATTGCATCACGCCAACGTTTGAGACTAGTTAGCAGACATCATGCCTATAATTATTACCCCAACATTTGAGACTAGCTAGCAGACATCATGCTTATAATTATTACCCCAACGTTTGAGACTAGTTAGCAGACATCACGCTTATAACTGTGGAAGTGAAAGCTTCTTTGTCGAGGGTTTGTCATTTAAGTGCGAGTTAGGAGCAAAAATTATGCTGGTTAGGAGCAGAATGTGAGTAAGGAGCAAAATACTAAGTCTTTTCATTTCGAGTAAAAATTCCATTACTAGGAACGCCTAGACGATTCTGAAAGAAAAACAGAGTGACTACGTAATGGAATAGTACCTTTGATACAGCTACGCCACAGCATCGAAGCGCGGTAACACAGACCTAACGCTACGCGTTAATTTGGCAGGTGATCTCCATCCGTTCTTACAACATAACCAAAGTAAAGCGCGCGCTCTGATTGGTCAATTTAGCGTCCCCCATTTGCCCATGGGTGTGCGCTGCTGACGTGAGCAAATGCTAAAGAATATATTTCCGCGCGCGCTTGCCTTTTCTGGTCACGTAAGATTTGTTAAATAAAAGGGAATAATTTAGCTACAATGTATCAATGTTATGTTATAAAACAAATGGTAAACACCACAGCGTACACTATTGAGTTATGGATGCACTTGGGAGGTTTGCTAAGCACTCAAGAAGCTAGAGTCACTCTCGGCTATCGCCTCGAGCGACTCTTACGCTTCTTTCGTGCCTAGCAACCTCCCGCGTGCATCCGTAACTCAATGGTGTACGCTGTGGTGTTTACCATTTGTTAATTACAATTGGTTTAAAAAGTGACCGATGGCCCAAAACGGGGTTGAATGCATGGCATTGGTTGTTAGCTAGAGGCGAAATTGGATTTTACTCATCAAATTACTTCTCGATCTTAAATCGCTTTCTGTCTTTGTAAAAGGAAAGCTGAAGCATGAAACAGTTGTTTAATGATATTTCAGAGTAAACCGGCTTTTGGCGTCATAATGAAGGTACTGTATTTGCTCTAGTTGTGAACAAAAGATATTGATTAACTTTTCTGCTTTATCTAGCAGAATGACTAAGTAGTAAAGTTTGCTCTACACATGAAAACAGGGTTGTAGGAAATCTATCTACTAGTAGCTAAAACCTTGAGTCAGACATTTTCCCGTCCTGCCCGACCAAACTCCTACAGCGTACACTATGGTGCTAAGCACGAAGTAAAGAGTCAAGGAATGTGCAAACTTAAGATTGTTTAAGATTAAGCTTAAGGCTAACAAGCATCTTCTCAATAGCTTCAATTTTGCCAAAGATTCCTGCTGTGTTTCAATGAAACACGATGACTTTCTCTATTTTTAATTGTAAATTAATTATTGATTTGTATTTATATTATCTGATTAGAATTGTATTTAAGAAGTAATTTCACTCTGTTTTCCAATTTTTAAAAATTTTATTATGTATTTTATTGTCATTGTATTTAATTTGTAGTTAGGCAGGTCCACATCAGGACTTCGGTCTTGCCAATCCTTCTAACCTGCATTGTTAAACAAAGATGTATGTATGTATGTGTGTGTGTGTGCGTGTGTATGTATGTATGCGCGAGGCGATAGCCGTGAGCGACCCTGGCTTCTTGAGTGCTTACCATAAAGTAACAGACTGATTCTACATGAAGGTAAATCTGAGGCAGTGGTCTTAAGTATTACCCCCTTCATAGGTCCTTTGAAACAGCTGAAGTGGGGTGTGGACACCATTCGGTATGTGTCCTCTACCAATTGCCTTGGGGTTTCAACTGATGATAAACTCTCTTGGTCTCAGCATGTTGCATTGGCTAGATCTGTATTTAATGCCAAAGTTAAAATGTTGAGACGTATAAATTTCCTATGTACATCTATCTTGGAGACTTTTTACTATAGGATAGTTATACCAAGTGTTCTATATGGAGTTGTAATTTGGGGGTCTGGACCCAAGCTTAATGATCTAGAAATGATTCATATCAGGGCTGCCAGGCTGATTTATAAGATACCAAATAGTTTTGAGGATAATGATGTACTTTCTGAGGTTGGCTGGATGCCTTTAGAGTATTTTTATAAGCTACGTATCTTAACTATTACATATAATGCTTATTATAATTTAGGGTTGCAGGAAATTAATTGTTTGGTGACCAAGAACTCTAACAGCTATAACCTAAGGAAATCCCTGAATGTTGTACTTAATAGGCCCAAAACTGAACTGGGTCATAGGTCCTTTGCTCATAGATCTGCAGTAGCATGGAATGCACTTCCGGATAATCTTCAAGATTCTCCAAATTTTTCTGTTTTAAATATAACTTAAAACAATCCAAGCAAACTGTCATGAATATTAATTTTGAAAAGGGAGGTAATGTTATACAAAACATGAAACTAAATTTTCACTATAACTAAAATTTTATCGTTTACTTAATTTATTCAACTTATAAATTTTATCATATCTGTATCTTATATAATTATAGACTAATTAGTTTAGGCAGGTCCACATCAGCTGTAAAGTTGCACAAATTTTAACCTGCGTTATCAAATAAAGT